>NC_081554.1:177910003-178210003 GCF_963082655.1 Stomoxys calcitrans
CGAATTTGTTGACTTTGTGATGCTGATCAAAACTCATATCACACAGTGAGAGAAAATCGAAAAAAAAAACTGATCAAAAATATTTTGTATGAGAACGGGTAGAGATATTTGGAATGGATCTTCAAGGACCTACGTTGTCCTTGCGGAGTTTCCATGCTGCTTCTCCCATCGGACGCCTTCTCAGGTGGTGGACTGCGAAAAAAGACTGGTACCGCAGAAATGAAATATGCAGGGCGAACCAAAAAGGCAATGAAATCCTATAAATGAATGGGGTCGGTGTTTTACTGTCGCTGAAAGCAAAGCGAGCTCTTTTATCACAAAGTGTTATATCTGAACACATCATGACGGCAAAATTAAATTCAAAATTAAATAAAATATTTATTGTATAACGCTACGCGCCAACCGAACCCGATGACGACGAAACAAAGAATCAATTCTATTCCCAACTCAACTCTGTGACACGATCTCTGTCAAAAGGATACATTAAAATTGTTATGGGAAATTTTAATGCCAAGGTGGGCAATAACTACAATCAATCATGGGAATGCAAGGACTTGGCGATACCAAGTACAAAAAAGTAAGAGCGTGCTAAGTTCGGCCGGGCCGAATCTTATATACCCTCCACCATGGATTGCATTTGTCGGATTCTTTGCGCCTTTGGGTAAGAATTGCGCCTCGTAGGCGCTCAAGAAGTCAAATCGGGAGATCGGTTTTTATGGGAGCTGTAACAAGTTATGGATCGATTCAGACCATATATGACTCGTATATTGAAGGTCATGAGAGAAGCCGTTGTCCAAAATTTGTGCCAAATCGGATGAGAGTTGCGTCCCCTTGATGCTTAAGAAATCAAAATCCCAAATCGGTTTATATAGCAGCTATACCAGGTTTTTTACCGATATGTGCCATACTAAGGGCAGTTGTTGAAAGTCGCAACAAAACTCTTCATGCAAAATTTCAGTTAAATCGGACAAGAATTGCGCCCTCTAGAGGCTCAAGAAATCAAGACCCAAGATCGGTTTATATGGCAGATATACCAGGTTATGTACCGATTTGCGCAAAACTAAGCGCAGTTGTTTAAAGTCATAATAAAACACTTCATGCATAATTTCAGCCAAATCGGATGAGAATTGCGCCCTCTAGAGGCTCAAGAAGTCAAGACCCAAGATCGGTTTATATGGCAGCTATACCAGGTTATGTACCGATTTGCGCAAAACTAAGCGCAGTTGTTTAAAGTTATAATAAAACACTTCATGCAAAATTTCAGCCAAATCGGATGAGAATTGCGTCCTCCTGCGGCTCAAGAAGTCATGATTCAAGATCGGTTTATATGGAAGCTATATCAGGTTATGAATCGATTTAAACCATACTTAGCACAGTTGTAGGAAGTGATAACAAAACAGCACGTGCAAAATTTCAGTCAAAGTGCGCCTTGTAGGGGCTCAAGAAGTCAAATCGGGAGATCGGTTTTTATGGGAGCTGTTACAATAACAAAACAGCACGTGCAAAATTTCAGTCAAATCGGATGAGAATTACGCCTTCTAGAGGATCAAGAAGTCAAGACCCAAGATCGGTTTATATGGCAGCTATACCAGGTTATGAACTGATTTATACCATGCTTAGCACAGTTGTTGGTGATAAGTGATAACAAAACACCTCGTGCAAAATTTCAATTTCAAATCAAATCGGACGAGAATTGCGCCTTCTAGAGGCTCAAGAAGTCAAGACCTCAGATCGGTTTATATGGTAGCTATATCAGGTTTTGAACCGATTTGAGCCATATTTAGTACACTGATGGAAGTGATACCAAAACACTTCATGAAAAATTACAGCTAAATCGGATAAGAATTGCGCCCTCCAAAAGGTGAAGAAGTCAAGACCTCAGATCGGTTTATATGGCAGCTATATCAAAACATGGACCTTGGAATCACCAGATGGAAACACCCGTAATAAAATCCACCACATACTTATCAACAAACTTTCTCTGGGTTCTTTGATGGATGTAAGAACTAGACGAGGAGCCGACATCGATAATGACCACATGTTCTTAGAGGCCACTTTACTTCTACGCCCAGCCGTCGTTAAAAGGACTCAAACAAAAAGCACAAAGTTCAACCACTTGAACCTTTAAGACCACGTAATGGCGAGCGAATACAAGACAACATTAACGGAGAAGCTGCAAAATAACAGCCATACATGAGCCGACAACAGAAGCATGTTCCGAGATGGCCGCCTCTATTATATGCAGTGCTCGACGATCACAAAAACCACCGGAAAAGTCTACGCAACGCTCTGCTACGGGCAAACTCAAGTGTAACAAAAACTGCAGACAGGACTGAATATCACGCCACTGCCTCGCTGGTCAAAAGTCTGGCTCGCAGAGATAAACGAATATATTTTAATATGCTGGCAGAGGACGTCTAGAATGCAGCTAAAATTGGAAACATGGGTAGTGTTTACGAGTCAATAAAACAAATGAGCGGCAATAATATAAGGCCAACGGCTATACTAACGAATGAGGACGTATTCGAATTAACAACACCCGAACAGCAACTGGAGCGATGGCGCGGTTTCTTCGCTAACTTCGACCCTCCTGATTCCCCTGTACGCAGAAACCAACCTACAAAGAAATTGAAGTCGTTCTGGTCTCACTCAATAACAGTAAATCAGACGGCCCTGTCAAAATATCTGCTGACCAGTTGCGGTATGGGGCATAGCCCACAGCTCAAGCGATCACTCTAATAATCAGAGAGACTTGGGATACAAACGCTATCCCTTCGGAATGGAAGAAAGCTATCATGGTCGCAATCCCAAAGAAGGGTGACTTCTTACTTTCTTTAATTGGCTATGACAGAACATGTGTTCCACTAGGTGAACATAGAATGGCGTTCCAAGCGTCTAGATCTTCTGCGCTCATTCTAAAATCTCTGACACCAAGTTTCGAGGTGTCCCACACCACTTGATCTCTCCATCGGGCTTTTGGTCTTTCCGGTATGCGTCGTCAAGTACCCATGCCTCAGAACCATATAACAACAAGGGAAGTTCAAATCGGTATAGAACCTGGTATAGCTGCCATACAAACCAATCTTGGGATAGGGCCCAATTATCTCATTGACTTTAGGTTTTAATCTTTCACACAGTACGCTCGAGAGTATCTTGTATGCGATGGAGAGGAGACTTATTCCTCTGTAGTTGAAACATTACGTCTTGTCTCCTTTCTTGTGTACGAGACATAGTATGCTAAGGTTCCAATCATCGGGTACGCGTTCTTCTAGCCAGATAGCGCAGAAAAGTTGATGCATACGCTTTATCAGCGTGTCGCCTCCGGTTTTAAATAGTTGATCGGGTAACCCATCGGCTCCTGCTGCCTTGTTGTTCTTTAGTCGGGTCACTGCTACTTGGACCTCATTCTGACTAGGAGGTAAACATTCTGGTTTAGGGGGCGTTTATTGAATGAGGTATTAGACTTGGTGCGGATTTGTGCTCTTCTCTAAAATACCTATTTTGGGGTGTTAGCAGGCTGTGATAGACCTGTAGACACTTGGTCTCGAAAGTCGATATCGTGCTCTGCTCTAAAATGCCATTCATTTGAGCCCCATATTTGCATACCATAAGGTACCTTTCATTTGAGTCTTATATTGTCATGATTATTCGATATGTCCACATGGCGGGCCTTTGGGGTGGGGCGCCCCTCCTAGCTATCCCATCCCAAATTTGGATACCAAATTTTTGTTTTTGGGTTGCAATAATTTAGGCAAACAAAATTTCGCTGAAATCGCCCCAACCATCTCTTCGAACTGGCGTTCCTAGAAATTTGTGTAAAGGGGGTATCCCCCCCCCCTCCCACCCACCGATCACCTGAGATTTCACTTTTTCATCCCCTATTGGGCACAGAATTGCAATTTTTTTTCCGATTAGTCTGAAATCTACTATGGTCTCCAACATCCAAGCCAACCCAGACCAGAATTGATTTTTCTAGTAGTTGTTGTGAGTCGTGTGTGAGAATTCATTTCTGTCGCGTGAGTGGATACAAAAGGTAGTGCGTTAGCGGGAATAATTTTTTTTTCGTGAGCATGAGTGAAAAATAACTAATCGGACAGCACTCATTGATATGTGAGAAGTTTGCCCCTGTTCCTTAATGGAATGTTCATGGGCAAATTTGCATAGACATGTCGACCAGACTTGGAGGCCACCATAGCGCAGAGTTTGGCTTGTCCGCCTATGACGCTGAACGCCTAGGTTCGAATCCTGGCGAGACCATTAGAAAAAATTTCCATCAGTGGTTTTCCCCTCCTAATGCTGGCAACATTTGTAAGGTACTTTGCCATGAAAAACTTCTCTTCAAAGAGGTGTCGCACTGCGGCACGCCGTTCGAACCCGTCTTTAAAAAGGAGGCCCCTTATCATTGAGCTTAAACTTGAATCGGACTGCACACATTGATATGTGAGAAATTTGCCCCTGTTCCTTAATGGAATGTTCATGGGCAAATTTGCATAGACATGTCGACCAGACTTAGCATTGAAAAGGAGATCCATAATATGGAATCAGTTATATTGCCCTTATTCCTCAACAAGATTTACGCTGGAAATGTGTTCAAATATGAAAATACATCTGATTTTCTTAAAGTCTTTCAATTGCATAAAAAATGATTATCTCTGAATAATTTGTGCTACATTCGGTCCTTTGCGTATGCCAAAGATCAAAGATAATTATTTTCTTGTAAGACCATCTTAGATTTGTCCTTTATAAAGTAACGACAAATAGCCCAAAATTAACTTTTATTCTCAAACATAAAAAAATGTTCGTTTGGAAATTCCCATTTCAAACTCTTACTTATCTTAGAAACTGTTTGAGTTGGGACAAAAACTAGTTTTCATCTCTTGTAAGATGATATTTTTCAAGGACCATTGCCATTGGGATGGAAAGGCCGCAATGCAGAAAAGGTCATTTGAATGTCCAATGTCCTTTTCTCGTATAGAGACCATTTGACAAAAGGGTTGATCTCAACAAGATCTTTACTAGCCCAAAAGAATTGAAAATTAAGGAAAAATGTCCGAAATTTGGGCAAAAAGTTACATCAAGGGCATTGTTAGTTAAGTGTCCTTTGACATACAAAGCAAAAAGCTGACGTTTTCGGAGTTTTTCTAACAAAAATTAAAGGAAAAAAGAAATTTTTCAAAAATAGTAGCATCTTGAATTTTAGCACAACTCCACGGAATTCCTTGATTTTCTGACCCAATTAAATTTTTTTTTTGTAAAAAAAATGGTTTTGGTGTAAAAAGGGTGGTTTTTTTAAACCAGTTGAGAAAGTGATCAACTTTTGCTTTTATTCAGCAAATATTTTTTCTCACACTTTTGCTACAAAGGGGTTTTTAAAAATCAAAGATCTTGATGAAGAATTTTTAAAATCCTGCAATTGCATTTGACCTATAACCTTTTATTATGCACTAAATTAAATTTTGACTGCTTTCGGACAATGAAGCTCCTTTTACTAGGATATGTAATGACTCATAAAATTATCGCTTTTGTACAATAAAAATGAAACTGGTTTATTTTATTACAAACATCATACACTTAATGTAGTGTAAAAGTAATAAAAATCTAAGGCATTCCAATAAGTTTTATGTATACAGCCGTTAATCCTTAAGAATTTTATTTCTAATTTGTCATTTGAAGAAATGTTGCTCTACTGTAGATTGTTTCAAATCGAGATCTCGAATTGCCATAACTTTTTTTTATCAACTTTGGGCATGAAAAAGTATTGCTCGATTTCATATAAACTACCGTGAAGACAAAAGGATTAGTTTCTGGGACAGCCTTATGGCAAACTTTCAGGGATAGTCAAGTAGTCAAGTTTGGGGACAATCCTCCAAATAACTAATCGCAAATAATTTACTTGATAGTACTACAGTCTACTTTAGAGAAATCGAAAAAATCTTGAAAATAATTCTGGAACTTTTGTTCAATGTTAAGATGTTTTGTAATAAGAAAGCAGAACTAAATGACCCTAGAAGGTCTAGAGGATTGAGATTGCTTACAAAATTTACAACAATTTTGCTGTATCATGGTTTGAAATTCGATTCTTCGGTAAAAAATTATGCGTGTTAGAAGTCAAAAATTGTAACAACTAACAAACTAAGCTCGGCCGGGCCGAATCTCATATACCCTCCACCATTGATCGCATTTGTCTAGTTCTATGCGCGGTATCTATTTTTAGACAAACATAGAATATTGAATAAGAACTGTTATGCTATTGGAACTATTTCAAGTTATATTCCGATTCGGACCAAAAATGAATGCTGAACATTGCAGAAGTCATTGTGTAATATTTCAGTTCATTCGGATAAGTATTGCGCCTTGTAGGGGCTCATGAAGCAAAATCAGGAGATAGGTTTATATGGGAGCTGTATCAAACTATTGATCGATTCGGACCATATTAGACACGTATGTTGAAGGTCATGAGAGAAACCGTTGAACAAAATTTCAGCCAAATCGGATACGAATTGCGCCCACTAGAGGCTCAACAAGTCATGATCCCATATCGGTTTATATGGCAGCTATATCAGGTTACGCCATACTAAACACAGTTATTGGAAGTCATAACAAAACACCTCATGCAAAATTTTTGCCAAATCGGATGGGAACTGCGCGCTCTATTGGCTCAAGAAGTCAAGATCCAAGATTATGAACCGATTTGAATCATACTTAGCACAGTTGTTGAAAGTGATACCAAAATACTACGTGCAAAATTTTAGTTAAATCGGACGAGAATTGCGCTCTCTAGAGGCTCAAGAAGTCAAGATTCAAGATCGGTTCAGGTTCAGTTTTTCAGGTGAATGTGCGTGTCTATGTGCTGGAGTAATTCTCCCCGTTCTTTCATCTTTCCCTATCTTATTTCATATTTCTCTAGGACGAACATAGTGGATCAGAAGTTATTGTTGTTGTAGCTACATTGGAATGTGGAAGTAGCGATCCTTGTTAAGCTCTTTAGGTGAGGAAGCTCGATCTGGTCCATAAAGGCGCCTATAACTCACCCTGTCATATCAAGTATAACAGGCACTTAGTATTTAAGCAAAAACCTGTGCCGCCCGGCATATCACTCAGCTCAATGCAGCTCACTGCAGCTACTTGGCATACGTAGAGATAATGGCTTTTACCCGATAAATTGGGTAAATACCCGGGAATTTACCCATTTATACCCAAAATCTGGATATTTATAATTTTGCAGATATCTTGGGTATAAACAAATTTTCCGAACAATTTTTGATGATTTCGTATTCTTTGTATATAAATCTGACCTTGTGATCTCATCAAATCGGTTAGTTATATATATAGCCGCTATATAGACCAATCTCCAGATTTAAAGTCTTGAGGAAATAAATTGGTCCTTTTTCATCCAATTTCGATGAAATTTGGCACAATGAGTTCTGATAGACCCCTATCCATTTCTGAGAAGTGCGACTCAGATCGGACTTTATTTGGATATAGCTGCCCTATAGACCGACCACCCGATCTTCCGATTTAGGGTATTGAGTTCATAAAAGATCCATTTATTTCCCGATGAAGTCGATGAATTTTGGCACGGTGTGTTCTCGTCGACCTCTACCCATTCTTGTCAAATGTGGTAGAGATCGGACCTTATTTGGATATAGACCGATCTCCCGATAGACCGAATAGACCGATCTCCCGATATTGAGTATTGAGCCCATAAAAGGAAGATTTTTCCTTCAACTTGGATGGAATTTGAAACTGCGTTTTGATAGACTTCTAGATCGGTCTATATGGCAGCTATATCCAAGTATGTTCCAATCTGGACGATAGTCAACAAAAAGATTAAGAGGGATACCGGAACTCGCTGTGCCAAATTTCATCGAAATATGATGAAAAATGCTCCTCTCTCCCGATATAGTATAATGAGCCAATAAACATTACACTATATCGAGAGATCGGTATATATGACAGCTATATTCAAATATGATCCGATCTGTACTACATTTGACAGGAATAGAAAGGGGTCTACCAGAATACACTGTGCCAAATTTCATCGAATTCGGTTAATAAATGGATCTTTTATGACCTCAATACCCTTTATCTGGAGATCAGGTGGTTGGTCTATAGGGTAGCTATATCCAAATATAGTCCGATCTGAGTCGCACTTCACAGAAATGGATAGGGGTCTACCAGAACTCATTGTGCCAAATTTCATCGAAATCCGAGCTCGTTTCGGTCCACAGGACTGATCGCCGCGTCAACGTTATGGCTATTGGTTATTTAAAGTCGCCCATAACTTGGCGTATTGAGTATCATAGGCACTCAGTATTTAAGCAAGAGCCCGTGCCATCCAGCCTCCCACTAAGCTCTCCTCGATACCGCTGATTGTCTGCGACTACAGTCGCTGCTGCTCCATATATGGAGCATCCCACTATCCGCGACCTGTGGACGCACCCGGTAGCTCTCAGCTGAACTTAATAACGTAATGACAATGAGCTCAAATCGGAACTGAGAGTTGCAACTCGTGTAGTGCTCATAGTCATATTGTGCCAGGCGCGTATCCTTTAATCTAATCTAACCTATTCGATGTAGTCGGACACTCTACTACACTTCAACCCACTATCATCAAGCTAAAATATTAAAATTTTCATATATTGGGTTGCCCAAAAAGTAATTGCGGATTTTTCATATAGTCGGCGTTGACAAATTTTTTCACAGCTTGTGACTCTGTAATTGCATTATTTCTTCTGTCAGTTATCAGCTGTTACTTTTAGCTTGCTTTAGAAAAAAAGTGTAAAAAAGTATATTTGATTAAAGTTCATTCTAAGTTTTATTAAAAATGTATTTACTTTCTTTTAAAAAATCCGCAATTACTTTTTGGGCAACCCAATATTTATCAAAGAAATTACTAGATATGGCAATGTGATAAAGATATTTACGAAAATTTAACAAAAAATGTGAATTTAAATGTCAAATTCTCTTTATGCTAAGAAACATTAAAATGGAAAAATCAGCCATTATCTTCTTTTATGATAAATAAAATTTTAAAGGTTCAACATGTCCTTTAACGGCATTTTTAATTCTCTTACTTACTCCAAGAAACAGGAATGATATAACATGCTCTGCCCTCTTGATGAATTTAGCTGCCATTTTTCCACTAAATTCGGTTACATTTTGGGATAAGAGAGAAACTTATCACCACACAGTGTCGTAAAATCCCCTCTCCTGTCCCAAAGAATGACCTTTAATGCATTACCACCCCTCTGCATCAGTGAACAATTTTTAATTGTCCACATTGAATATCATCCTGTACTCTAAGAAAAAAAACCAGTTTTCATCTCAAAGCAATAAAATTAAATCAAGTAGAGTATCAAAGTGAAGTCATTTCAAAAATGATCATCTTCTGAGCCTGTGAGAAAAAGTTAAGTTGAACAATTTTTCACCACTACATTATGACCCTCGTCCTTGCAAAGATGTTCCTTCACTTAATTTAAAGTTGTCCTTCCTTCACTAAATTTAAAGTTGTCCTTCAAGCTAGTCCTTATCATCTCCTCTAAAGCTGATCCTTGCCCAATACCGACCGTTTTTCTGACATTTTTCCACTAAATTCGGTTACATTTTGGGACAGAAAAACTCAAATCAAGTATTGTCATCGTTTCCATGTGCATTATGATATGTTTAGGACAGGTCAAGGCAAAATGACCTCTGGTGTCTTACAAACACCCTAACGTCTTGGGCAATAGTTTTGATTGTCCGCTCTTATATCGTCGTACAGAAGTAAAGGGATCATCTTCAGAGGTTGAGAGAAAAATTTTAGTTGAGTAATTTTTCGTCATTATATTGTCAACCTCGCAGTTGCCAGGACATTACCTAAGTAACTTCAAAGTTGTTCTTCAAAAGAGTCCTTATCATACCATCTTAAACCGATCCTTCTTTATGACCAAACTATTTTTTGAAATTTATCCACTAAATTCGGTTACATTTTGGGACGGAAAGACTGGATTCAAGCATTGCACTCTTCTTATTCCATGTGCATTCTAAAAAGTTTAGCACTGGTAAATGAAAAATGACCCTTCATGATTTACAAACTCCCTAAGGTGTTGAACAATTTTTTGATTGCACGCCATTACATCGTCTTACAAAAGTGTAGTAATTTAAAAAGGATCATCTTCTGAGCCGGAGAGAAAAAGTTAAGTTGAGCAATTTTTCACCACTACTTTATGACCCTCATCCTGACAGGATAGTCCTACAAGTTAGTCCATCTCATCTTTAGCTGATCGTTCCCAACCACCGACCGTTTTTCTGAAATTTTCCACTAAATCCGGTTACATTTTGGGACACAAAAACTTAATTCAAGTAATGTCACCAAAATCTAAAAATTTAGAAGGAATAAGAAGTAAAGGGTGATTTTTTTGAGGTTAGGATTTTCATGCATTAGTATTTGACAGATCACGTGGGATTTCAGACATGGTGTCAAAAAGAAAGATGCTCAGTATGCTTTGACATTTCATCATGAATAGACTTACTAACGAGCAACGCTTGCAAATCATTGAATTTTATTACCAAAATCAGTGTTCGGTTCGAAATGTGTTCATTCACCGTAACGTTGCGTCCAACAGCATCTTTGAAAAAATACGGTCCAATGATTCCACCAGCGTACAAACCACACCAAACAGTGCATTTTTCGGGATGCATGGGCAGTTCTTGAACGGCTTCTGGTTGCTCTTCACTCCAAATGCGGCAATTTTGCTTATTTACGTAGCCATTCAACCAGAAATGAGCCTCATCGCTGAACAAAATTTGTCAAAATTTGAACACATTTCGAACCGAACACTGATTTTGGTAATAAAATTCAATGATTTGCAAGCGTTGCTCGTTAGTAAGTCTATTCATGATGAAATGTCAAAGCATACTGAGCATCTTTCTCTTTGACACCATGTCTGAAATCCCACGTGATCTGTAAAATACTAATGCATGAAAATCCTAACCTCAAAAAAATCACCCTTTACATATCCTATGTGCATTATGTGATATGAAGGACTGGTTAGGGCAAAATGACCTCTGATGGCTAACAAACATCCTAACGTGTTGGATAATTTTTGGATTATCCGCTGTGTAGTCAACTTGGAAAAGAAGAAGAAATAACTTGGAGGGATCACTGTGTGAAAATTGAGCGAAATCGGGTAAAAATGCGGTAAAAAAATCCTATAATTGGAATATCGGTCTATATGGGGCCTTTATGAAGATATCGTCCGATCTAGATCAAATTCAATACGAATGCCTAGGGTTCTAAGATAACGCACTGTGGCAAATATCAGCGATAAAGTGTTATAAATGCGGCTGCTATGGGCTTTATAACTTAAATCCGTCCGTATTTTGGTTATATCAAGATATCGTCCGATCTAGACCAATCTCAATGTGGATGTCTATTGTGTATGACAATTCAGCAAAATCGGATAATAAATGCGGTTTTTATAGTCCTTAGATATATATGATGGCTATTATCAAGATATAGTCCGATCTAGACTGAATTTGATACGGATGTCTAGGTTTCCTATATATAACTCGCTGAGGCAAATTTTAGCGAAATCGGGTAATAAATGCGGCTTCTATGCGCCGTAGACTTTAAATTGGGAGATCGGTCTCTATGGGGGCTATACCAAGATGTTGTCCGATCTAGACCAAATTAAATATGGAAGGTTTTGGGTCCTAAGACAACTCACTGTGGCAAATTTCAAGAAATCGGGTAATAAATGCGGCTTCTATGGGCCTTATAAATTAAATCGGTCTATATAGGGGCTATATCCGGATATCGTGCAATCTAGACCAAATTCAATACGGATTTCTAGAGTCCTTCGACAACTCACCATGATAAATTTCAGCGAAATTTGATAATAAATGTGGTTTATATTATCCCTAAACCCTAAATGGAGAATTCAGCCTATTTTGGGGGCAATATCAAGATATAGACCAATATAGCCCATCGACGAAATTAACCTGCCTATGAAAAAAAACTGTGCAATGTTTCAGCTCATCATTTTTAGTTTTAAAGACGGTAGGAGTGATATCAACAGACCGACAAACGGACGGACATGGCTAGGTGGTCTCAGAATTTCATAGGGATCAAAAATATATACACCAGTGTCGGAAATCAAAATTTCATCAAACATACCCCCATTCTCCGGTGGTGGATATAAATTACACGCCTCAAGGAGTTTTTATAACTCATTAATTACTATGTACTCAATGATGACTCCGTCGTACACCTCCCATTCTGAATTCGTCTCTTCTCGAGCAGAATTGACAATTATTTAAATTAGAAGTTTAGTAAACAATAAGGCAGATGTCAGCATGCCCCCTACGACGCGCCCTCTAGAGGCTCACGAAGTCAAAACCCGATTTGAACCATTCTTGGCGCAGTTGTTAAATGTTCAAAAATACCTCTTCATGGTAAATTTTAGCCACATCGCTTAATAATTGCGCCCTCTAGCAGCTAAAGAAGTGATAATCCAAGATCGGTTTATATGGGAGCTAAAGGGTGATTTTTTTGAGGTTAGGATTTTCATGCATTAGTATTTGACAGATCACGTGGGATTTCAGACATGGTGTCAAAGAGAAAGATGCTCAGTATGCTTTGACATTTCATCATGAATAGACTTACTAACGAGCAACGCTTGCAAATCATTGAATTTTATTACCAAAATCAGTGTTCGGTTCGAAATGTGTTCATTCACCGTAACGTTGCGTCCAACAGCATCTTTGAAAAAATACGGTCCAATGATTCCACCAGCGTACAAACCACACCAAACAGTGCATTTTTCGGGATGCATGGGCAGTTCTTGAACGGCTTCTGGTTGCTCTTCACTCCAAATGCGGCAATTTTGCTTATTTACGTAGCCATTCAACCAGAAATGAGCCTCATCGCTGAACAAAATTTGTCGATAAAAAAGCGGATTTTCTGCCAACTTTTCTAGGGCCCATTCACTGAAAATGATTTGCAAGCGTTGCTCGTTAGTAAGTCTATTCATGATGAAATGTCAAAGCATACTGAGCATCTTTCTCTTTGACACCATGTCTGAAATCCCACGTGATCTGTCAAATACTAATGCATGAAAATCCTAACCTCAAAAAAATCACCCTTTAGCTGCCATATAGACCGATCTCTCGATTTAAAGTCTTAGCCCTATAAAAAGCGCATTTATAATCCGATTTCACTGAAATTTTACATAGTGACTTATGTTAGACTTTTCGACATCCATGTCGTATTAGGTTTAGATCGGTTTATTTTTGGATATTGCTACTAAAAAGACCAATATTTTGTTATACACTATTGAACAATGACTTGTACTTATTATTATTTGATCCGAATCGGAGCATATTTCGATACCTGCAATGGGACATAAGGTATGCATTTCTCACCGGATTTTGACGAAAGGTGGTTTACATACACACCCGGGGTGGTGGGTATCAAAAGTTCGCCCCGGCCGAACTAAACGCCTTTTTACTTGTTATCCTTCTCTTCTTCTCTCTTGTTGGGCAAACCGAAGGGATCTTAGGTCTCCGAGTAAAGCGGTTAGTAACCGAGGATGCTAGTCGCGTGTCTTTCAACCTCAACTAACCCAACCTTATAAACTTGCTTCATTTTTGTTCGATTTGACCGAAACTCGATGCGTTAACTTAAACCCATAACCCGTTACGACTTCTTGAGCCAATTGAATTCTCAATCAAGACCCGATTTGATTGTTACAAGATATTACAGATACAAATTGAGTTAACAGGGGTACATTTTTAACAGAATCCATGGTGGTGGGTGCCCAAGATTACGCACGCCTTGAGGTATTTTTTACTTGTTTGTTCATGCTCTTGCATTTGCTAATTTATTGGTTGCCCAAAAAGTAATTGCGGATTTTTCATAAAGTCGGCGTTGACAAATTTTTTCACAGCTTGTGACCCTGTAATCGCATTCTTTCTTCTTTCAGTTATCAGCTGCCACTTTTAGCTTGCTTTAGAAAAAAAGTGTAAAAAAAGTATATTTGATTAAAGTTCATTCTAATTTTTATTAAAAATGCATTTACTTTCTTTTAAAAAATCCGCAATTACTTTTTGGGCAACCCAATTTTTGCAACATATTTTCAAAATGCCTTAATGGCAATAATTTGGGGTTTCTTGCTTCAAGGGCTAAGAATGTTAATACAAATTAAGCCTTTATCGTTTCCATTGTTATAGATTTTCTAAAGGACTTTCATATTTCCCGGAAAAGTATCTTTAAGAGGCCCCAAAAACTAAAACTCTTTCTTTACATTCTGTTACAAAAGAAAAGTTACTTTAAGTAGTTTCTTTCTTTTATTCTCAGGAAAATGCCTTCATCAAATTGCTTGGATCCTTTTCTTTATACAATACTCCTTTTCATTTTTTTTTTTGTCTATGAGTGTAAGCATTGTTGGAACTAAGATTGAAGCATGTCCTAAATCCTTGACAATCTCCTGACGAATAACATGCAAATTCCATCTCGTGCCTTAACTCCTATTCACTCTCTTTTGCCTTGATGCTTGTTTATATTCTGCACTTTACTTTAGAAGTGATCGTCCTTAAGAAGCTGATCCTTCTTTGTTTGTGTCCTTTTGTTTGATTTCCTTCAACCAGCTGCGTGTTTTGGAGTTTTTTCCTTGCTTTGTTACAGTTTTCAATTTTGGATAATCCTTGCCAAGTTGTAGGAAAAGTAGAACACACCACGTATGGTTAACTAGTCGAATTGCAACCCTTTTTTGTCCAAGATGATGGCAAAGACTATGATGAACTCGTTTCGATCACCTTCTTGCCTCATGGTGGGGAAGAATTTCTTTTATTGTATTGTGATTTTTTTGTTTGTTGTTTTATAACTTCTGTATGACTTCTTTTTGCTTGGTTTCGCTCTCTTCTTTTGTTGATAATATCTAATTTGAAAGAAAAAAGTCCAACCATTCTTTGTTTGTTATCAACGTCTTTGACATTGTCCTCACAGTCTTCTGGCGTATTGTAACCATAGGCTCTTTTGTGTCTACTTACTCTTTCTTTTTTCCCCCCGTCTGCTGGGCACCCAAGAAGTTTATTGTAAATGAAGTTATTACAGCACCAAAACAGCCGTGAAGTTGAAAATTGGCAGTTTGGTTGATCTCCCATAGACATCCATTCAGCCATCCACTCCACTTCAGTCTATTTCATTGTCATTTAGGGCTTAATTGTAAGGGCGTTTATAGCAATTCGATAATTTGATAGCTGCTGTTAACAGGCTAGAAAACGAAGACTTCCCACCGCTGGCTAGGGAAAACCTATAATTTGGGAAATTGAAGTAACTTGGCGAAATTTGTGAATTACCCTAGACCAGCATTTCATGAGATCGTTCCCAAATGAAAAGGGTTTCAAGTGTATTACATGACTCGGCGTGATAGCTTTAAGACTTGTTTCTAAGCTTGATGGGGTGTCCAGAAGAGGGAAAATCTCCGGCGTACCTATTTTTCTTTGCGATGAGAGTTTGATATTCTTAGAGGGTTTTTTCAAGTGCGGAAAAATGTTATCTTCTGGATTTTTCAAAATATTTGCCATGTTTGTGTATCCTAAAGGGCTCAGTAAGCTAGATAGCCTACGAAAGGAAAAATTACGAAAGACAGCGCTCAAAGACGCCGATTATATTCAACAAATAAAATAGCATTCAGTTCGGCCGGGCCGAACTTTGGATACCCACCTCCTCGGATATACATGTAAACCCCCTTTCATGACAATCCGGTGCACCCGAATTCGGCACAGACATTGAGTGGTCTAATAAATATAAGTCACAGTTGAATTTTGTATTTGAAATTTCAACAAAATCGGGTTATAAATAAAGCATTTATGAGCTTCAGAACCATTATCGGCAGATCGAGGTATTTCTAAATACAGTCCGATCTTTACCATACTTGGGTCAAATGGCGGGTGGCCTTAAACTACTCACAATTTCGAATTTTAGCGAAATCGGATGAAAAATAAAGCTTTTATGGGCTTCATACTCTTAAATAGGAGATCGGTCTGTATGGCAGCTATATCTACATATAGTCCGATCTGAACCATATTTGGGACGGAAATCGGGAGACCTATAACTACCCACTGTTTGAAATTTCAGCGAAATCAGATAAAAAACAAGTAAAAGCGTGCTAATTTCGGCCGGGCCGAATCTTATATACCCTCCACCATGGATCGCATTTGTCGAGTTCTTTTCCCGGCATCTCTTCTAAGGCAAAAAAGGATATAAGAAAAGAGTTACTCTGCTATTAAAACGATATCAAGATATGGTCCGGTTCGGACCATAATTAAATTATATGTTGGAGACCTGTGTAAAATTTCAGCCAATTCGTATAAGAATTGCGCCCATTGGGGCTCACGAAATAAAATAGAGAGAACGATTTATATGGGATCTGTATCGGGCTATAGACCGATTCAGACCATAATAAACACGTATGTTGATGGTCATGAGAGGATCCGTCGTACAAAATTTCAGGCATATCGGATAATAATTGCGACTTCTAGGGGTCAAGAAGTCAAGATCCCAGATCGATTTATATGGCAGCTATATCAGGTTATGAACCGATTTGAACCTTATTTGACACAGTTGTTGAAAGTAAAAATAAAATACGTCATGCAAAATTTCAGCCAAATCGGATAGGAATTGCGCCCTCTAGAGGCTCAAGAAGTCAAGACCCAAGATCAATTTATATGGCAGCTATATCAGATTATGGACCGATTTAAACCATACTTGGCACAGTTGTTGGATATCATAACAAAACACGTCGTGCAAAATTTCATTCTGATCGGATAAGAATTGCACCCTCTAGAGGCTCAAGAAGTCAAGACCCAAGATCGGTTTATATGGCAGCTATATCAGGTTATGGACCGATTTGAACCATACTTGGCACAGTTGTTGGATATCATAACAGAACACGTCGTGCAAAATTTCATTCCAATCGGATAAGAATTGCGCACTCTAGAGGCTCAAGAAGTCAAGACCCAAGATCGGTTTATATGGCAGCTATATCAAAACATGGACCGATATGGCCCATTTACAATACCAACCGACCTACACTAATAAGAAGTATTTGTGCAAAATTTCAAGCGGCTAGCTTTACTCCTTCGGAAGTTAGCGTGCTTTCGACAGACAGACAGACAGACGGACGGACGGACGGACGGACGGACGGACGGACGGACGGACGGACGGACGGACGGACGGACGGACGGACGGACGGACAGACGGACGGACATGGCTAGATCGACATAAAATTTCACGACGATCAAGAATATATATACTTTATGGGGTCTCAGACGAATATTTCGAGTAGTTACAAACAGAATGACGAAATTAGTATACCCCCCATCTTATGGTGGAGGGTATAACAAGTAAGAGCGTGCCAAGTTCGGCAGGGCCGAAACTTATATACCCTCCACAATGGATCGCATTTGTCGAGTTCTATGCGCGGTATCTCTTTTTAGACAAACAAAGAATATTGAATAAGAACTCTTATGCTATTGGATCTATATCAAGTTATAGTCCGATTCGGACCATAAATGAATGCTGAACATTGTAGAAGTTCATTCGGATAAGAATTGCGCCTTGAAGGGGTTCAAGAAGCAAAATCGGGAACGAGGTTTATATGGGAGCTATATAAAGCTATTGATCGATTCGGACCATATTAGACACGTATGTTGAAGGTCATGAGGGAAACCGTTGTACAAAATTTCAGCCAAATCAGATAAGAATTGCGCCCTCCAGAGGCTCAAGAAGTCAAGATCCCAGATCGGTTTATATGGCAGCTATATCAGGTTCTATACCGATGTACGCCATACTTAGCACAGTTATTAAAAGTCATAACAGAAAACTTCATGCAAAATTTCAGCCAAATCGGATGAGAATTGCGTGCTCTATTGGCTCAAGAAGTCAAGACCCCAGATCAGTATATATGACAGCTATACCAGATTATGAACCGATTTGAACCATACTTGGCACAATTGTTGGATATCATAACTAAATACGTCGTGCAAAATTTCAGTCAAATCGGAAGATAATTGCGCCCTCTAGAGGCTCAAGAATTCAAGACCCAAGATCAGTATATATGACAGCTATATCAGGTTATGGACCGATTTGAACCATACTTGGCACAGTTGTTGGGTATCATAACAAAACACGTCGTGCAAAATTTCTTTCCAATCGGATAAGAATTGCGCCCTCTAGAGGCTCAAGAAGTCAAGACCCCAGATCAGTATATATGACAGCTATACCAGATTATGAACCGATTTGAACCATACTTGGCACAATTGTTGGATATTATAACTAAATACGTCGTGCAAAATTTCATTCTAATCGGATAAGATTTGCGCCTTCTAGAGGTTCAAGAAGTCAAGACCCTAGATCGGTTCATATGGCAGCTATATCAAAACATGGACTGATTTAAACCATACTTAACGCAGTTGTTGAATATCATAACAAAACACGTCATGCAAAATTTCATTCCAATCGGATAAGATTTGCGTCTTCTAGAGGTTCAAGAAGTCAAGACCCAAGATCGGTTTATATGGCAGCTATATCAAAACATGGACCGATTTGGACCATTTGCAATCCCAACCGACCTACAGCAATAAAAAGTATTTGTGCAAAATTTCAAGCGGCTAGCTTTACTCCTTCGAAAGCTAGCGTGCTTTCGACAGACAGACGGACGGACGGGCAGACGGACGGACGGACAGACGGACTGACGGACAGACGCACGGACGTACAGACGGACGAGGGACGGACAGACGGACGGACAGACGGACGGACAGACGGACATGGCTAGATCGACTTAAAATGACATGACGATCAAGAATATATATATTGGGTAGCTCAAAAAGTAATTGCGGATTTTTTAAAAGAAAGTAAATGCATATTTAATAAAACTTAGAATGAACTTTAATCAAATATACTTTTTTTACACTTTTTTTCTAAAGCAAGCTAAAAGTAACAGCTGATAACTGACAGAAGAAAGAATGCAATTACAGAGTCACAAGCTGTGAAAAAATTTGTCAACGCCAACTATATGAAAAATCCGCAATTACTTTTTGGGTAACCCAATACTTTATGGGGTGTCAGACCTATATATCGAGATGTTACAAACAGAATGACGAAATTTGTATACCCCCATCCTATGGTGGAGGGTATAATAAAGATTTTATGGGCTTCAGACTCTTCATCGGCAAGTCGGTCTATATGGCAGCTATATCTAAATTTAGTCCGATCTGAACCATATTTAGGTCAGATGTCGGGAGGCTTAAATTTACCCACTGTTTCAAATTTCAGCGAAATCGGGTAATAAATAAAGATTTTATGGGTTTCAGACCCTATATCGGCAAGACGGTTTATATGGCAGCTATATCTTAATATAGTCCGATCTGAACCATATTTGTGTTCTATAATGGGAGGCGTAAAACTACTCACCGTTTAAAATTTCAGCGAAATCGGTTAAAAAATAAAGCTTTAATGGGGCTTCAGACCCTTATATGGTAGTTATATCCAGATATAGTCCGATCTGAACCATGGTTAGGTCAGATGTCTTAAATTAACCCACTGATTCAAATTTCAGCGAAATCGAATAAACAAATTAAGCATTTTTGGGCATTAGACTCATTATCGGCAGATCGGTCTATATAGCAGCTATATCTAAATATGGCCCGATTTGGCCCGTTCAACAACTTAACCAGCTTGCATCAAAAATACGTATCTGTGCCAAATTTCAGCTCAATATCTCAATTTTTATAGGCTGTAGTGTGATTACAACAGACGGACGGACAGACACACGGACAGACACACGGACATGGTAAAATCGTCTTAGAACAGTAGCGCCCGAGCAGTGTGGTTGAGAAGAGAGTAGAAGAAAACTGTAGCGATAATTGTCAGTATTTCAGATATTTTTACCAGAGGGTATTGCAAGTTGTGGATAAAATGGCAACCTCGAAGCGGGTTTCTTGGGCATACCACTTACCCTAGACGGAGCTCATCATCCATCGCCATCGATGAGCTTTGAATACACCCAGTCACATGACGATTCAGAGATGAAACATTTTTATTTTATTCGCAAGCTAAACTCGAGAGGACGACTACAGTGTGAGCTGTGAAATGTACTTTGCTTAGTACAATTAGCTCACATCGGATGCAAGTTAAGGTGTCTACGGGCTCAGTAAATAAAATAAGTAAGGTGTCTATGGGATCCATAAATCGACATGGCACAGGCTAACATGATACTAGACCGCAGTGGCGCCCGAGCAGGGACGTTGTGAAGAGAGTGGAACAAATCGATAAAGGTAACTTCAGTTTTTTTTTTACCAGTGGGAACAACTTTTGTGAAAACAATGGCATCCACGTTGCTGCGTTCGGCTTAAGTAGGGAGGAGCCTATTAACTACCCTAGCGAGTTTGGGCTTGAGACGGAGCGGTCGACGAGTTTCTAAAATAGTCCTCCAGCTGCGATGGAAAACATTTGAGATGTCCGCCTCGTAGCAGATCAGGTAAGTTAATGGGGAACTCATCGATGGCTGACGAGCTTCTAAGACACACTGTCACATTACGACAGAGAGCTGAAACGCCTTTTTCAGTTGCAGGCTAAACACGTCAAATCGGCAACAGTGTGAACTATGGAGAGCATAATTGTACTTTGCTTATGATGTCAAATACGTGTCAAATCGGATGAAAGTTGGGGTGTCTATGGACTCAGTAAATCAAATTGGTAAGGTGTCTATGGGCTCTGAAAATCAACATGATATAAACGAAATAACTAGACCGCAGTGGCGCCCGAGCAGGGACATTTTGAAGAGAGTAGAACAAAGCGATAAAGGTAACTTCAGGTTTTTTTTTTTACTAGTGGGAACAACATTTGTGAATAGAATGGCAACCACGTTGTTGCGTTCAGCTTCATTAGGGAGGAGCTCATTAAGTACCCTAGTGAGTTTGGGCTTGAGACGGAGCGGTCGATGAGTTTCTATAACGCTGCGGCTATATATAGCGT
Organism: Stomoxys calcitrans; assembly: GCF_963082655.1. Classification (NCBI taxonomy): domain Eukaryota; kingdom Metazoa; phylum Arthropoda; class Insecta; order Diptera; family Muscidae; genus Stomoxys; species Stomoxys calcitrans. The sequence continues at coordinate 177,931,026 of NC_081554.1, forward strand.
TCAGCTTAAGTAGAGAGGAGCTCATTAACTACCCTAGCAAGTTTGTGATGGAAATGGAGTGGTTTATGAGTTTTCAAAAACGGTGCTCCAGTCGCGACGAAAACCACGCGAGATGTCCGCCTCATAGCAGACCAGGTACGTTAATGTGTGCTCCCTATTTGAAGGTAAAAATGAACCCCTGAACTCAATGAGCTTATAGAATAGTAAGCTCATGTGTATGGCGATAATATAAACGTGCTTCCAAAAAAGATGTCCAAGGTTCTAAAATGGGAAGACCAATTCTGGTATCTGGGAGAAAAACTAGCTTTTCATCTCCTTGTGGGTGTTCAAGAGTGACAAATTTTGCCCATGAACATACCACTAAGGAACAGGGGCAAACTTCTCACATATCAATGAGTGCAGTGCGATTCAAGTTTAAGCTCATTGATAAGGGGCCTAATTTTTATAGCCAAGTCCGAACGGCGTGCCGCAGTGCGACACCTCTTTGGAGAGAAGTTTTACATGGCATAGTACCTCACAAATGTTGCCAGCATTAGGAGGAGAAAACCACCGCTGAAAATTTTTTCTGATGGTCTCGCCAGGATTCGAACCCAGGTGTTCAGCGTCATAGGCGGACATGCTAACCTCTGCGCTACGGTGGCCTCCATTTGGCCTTTTGATCAACGATCCAATAAATGGAGGGATATGCATAGCGTCGCAGATCAATATTTCAAGGTGATACAAATGGAATGATTAGATTGCAGTGGCGCCCGAGCAGGGACATTCAAGAGAAACCGGTAAAGGTAACTTCAGGTTTCGTACCAGAGGTTAAAACAATTGTGTATAAAATGGCAACCACGTCATTGAGCGTAAAGCTTAATTAAGGATTTTGGTCCTAAGATATACGGAGATTTCTATGAGGTTCGAAGCCAACTCGCCTAATTAATCGGCGAGAAATGTGAAGACCAAGAGCTGAATCGTACATATATCGTGTTGTCGGCTTAATTGCCAGATTATTAAATGACAAGTGTTGTTTAAAGGTGGAAACAAACCTATGGAACGTATCGAGTGCATAGAAGAGTTGGCCGACATATATGACGTGGAGGTGGACGTGCTGCTTTTCGCCTGAATTATTGGTCGACGGACCGACAAATGAACGGATATGTATAGCATTGCAAATCATTATATCAAGGTGATACAAACAGAATGATTAGATTACAGTGGCGCCCGAGCAGGGACACAACGATTGTGGATAAAATGACCAGCACCCTGCGGGTATGCGGAGAGCACACAGCTTACGTAAGTATTTTGGTTTTGAAATATATGGAACTTCTATAAGGTTCGAAGACATAACGCCTAGTTTATCGGTGAGAAACGTGAGTACAAGGAGCTGAAACGCACGTAGTTCCTGCTGGCATCGCTCCTAAAGTATCGTCGGCCATTATGGTAACCTCTGCGGGAATTTCCACGAATGGCTTATACCGCAAAAGAAGGCTCCTACGTATGGGCTGATGGACAAGAGAAAACACATACACAAGATGTCCGCCTCATTGCAAACACGTTCGTAAATGGGAAGTGCAGTTTGAAGGTGAAAATCAACCCCTTGAATTTATCAAGTGTTGACCGACATGTATGCTGTGGAGATAAGCCAGCTGATTTTCGCCAGAAAAACTGGCTGACGGTCGAAAATATAGAGGCATATGCATACCCGTATTTCAAGGCGATACAAACTGAATGACCAGATTTCAGTGGCGCCCGAGCAGGGACATTCAGTAGAGAGTAGAACAAACCGATAGAGGTAATTTCAGTTTTCATACCAGATGTCACAACAGTTGTGGATAAAATGACAACCACTCTGCGGTTATCCTTAGCGCCTAGCTTAATTAAGAATTTTGGTCTTGTGATATACAGAGCTTTCTATGAGGTTCGAAGACAACTCACCTGGTTTATCGGTGATAATCGTGAAGACGAGAAGCTGAAATGCACTTAGATCCTGCTGACCTCGCAGGAGGAGATTTCTACCTCATTACAAACCAGAATCGTAAAGGTGGAGAGCAGTTTGAAGAGGAAAATAATTCCGTGGAACTTTTCGAGTGCATAGAAGAGTTGGTCGACATGACGACATGCCACCTGTCCATAACCCTCGAACCACCTTCTGTAAATGACCCGGTGCCGCAGTGAATACGTTGTTGGGATTGTGGAAGACGCAATGGAAGAACAATACATTATGGCTGCCAGCATTCGAATAACGACAGTAACGATAGTAAGAACCTCTCTGCCTGTAAAAATGTCGGGGCCGAGAAACTGGGTGTACAAAGGGCTTGAATAACTTGAATTTGGAGTCCATACATGGCGTTCTGGTGGACATGGAGGTCCCCTCTCTTTATATATATTGGGTTGATACAATGGTGAGCAGACGGAGGAGGACTGTTATATCCTCCTCCTCCGGGGAAAACCACCGCTGAAAAATTTTTCTGATGGTCTCGCCAGGATTCGAACCCGTTCAGCGCCAAAGGCGGACATGCTAAACTCTGCGCTACGGTGGCCTCCACTTGGCGTTCCTACAACTTGGGACATTCTTTTGTTGCCGCATGGCAACACCATGCTATTTGCGGTGCTATTAATTATATATCAGGTGAGTTCTTCCTTGTAAATGGCATCGAAGTCGTTTTCCTGAGAAGGGATCTCTGGGTGTGGGGCACCCCGCCCTTATCGGGACACTCTGTATAAACGGATTGGATAGGGACACTGGAGCAAGATTCTTCATTGAATTCCTTGGAATCAGAGAATTCTTGACGAGTGCAGCGTCTTTCAGGCGGAGGTCTTCGCAATCCTGAAGGCACTGGAGACGATGTGGATGCGGGAGCGGCGGCCGTGGCCCTTCCATAGTAGAGGGCATAACAGTTCTAAAAGAAATCTCATAAAAGAGGGGCAAAGGAGGTGTCTAGCTGAACCATTATTCAGCCTAATATCCAACAATTTTACAAAACTAGTATTTTAATTGTTAACCCCTCTTGGAAGTATGTAAACTCCCTGGGCTACATTTGAAGCTGATTTAATGATAAAGCAATTGGAAGGACAAATTACAACATTTGTCCTTTTTCTTGAATGTCCTTACAGAAGATTGGTTGATAAGGTTGGCATCCGCAAGGACATTTAATGTTGTCCCATTCGCATGTCCTTATCACCTCAGGAAACAAAGATCTTTTTTTTTTTCTTGTCCAAATGCAGCCAAAGAAAAATTGCTCAACTTAACTTTATGACTCAAATACGGAAGATGATCCTTTTAAATGCCTCTCACACTTAAAGATGTCCTTACGAAAGCAGGATTTTTCTTTAATTTTTTTTTTTTTTTTTTGGGATGAAAACGTGTTTTTCTTTCTTCTTGTAAGATGATATTTACAAGGGGACAATATGAGAAATTACCAAATGGGGTGGAGGGAAGTGCAAGAAGTGGCAAAGGTCAGTTTGCCTAGTTAAATTTTCACATTGAATGGGATAGAACAAAAGTTGCCTTGGCAAGCATAACCTAAAGAGAGAGATTTTCGGACAAAAATGTAACCAAATTTAGTGGAAAAATGTTACCAAAGAATATCCTGTAATGAGATTGAAGTTCGTGTATGAAGATCACAAAGGACATTTGTGGAAGGTTCTATGGGTTGATTGTCTGTCTGTCATTTGATTAGGAAAAGTTCAGGAGTTGCAGTGGGGAGTTTTGAATGTTGCTGTTTAGTAAAAAAGATAGTTGAGAAATGAAATGAGAGGTTTGGTTTCATATCTTATCAAGGCTAAAATGAAGAAGAAGAAGTCCCTACTTTTTTATACCCACCACTGAAGGATGGGGGTATATTCATTTTGTCATTCCGTCTGCAACACATCGAAATATCCATTTCCGACCCTATAAAGTATATATATTCTTGATCAGCGTAAAAATCTAAGACGATCTAGCCATGTCCGTCCGTCTGTCCGTCTGTCTGTTGAAATCACGCTACAGTCTTTAAAAATAGAGATATTGAGCTGAAATTTTGCACAGATTCTTTTTTTGTCCATAAGCAGGTTAAGTTCGAAGATGGGCTATATCGGACTATATCTTGATATAGCCCCCATATAGACCGATCCGCCGATTTAGGGTCTTGGGCCCATAAAAGCCACATTTATTATCCGATTTTGTTGAAATTTGGGACAGTGAGTTGTGTTAGGCTCTTCGACATGTTTCTTTAATTTGGCTCAGATCAGTCCAGATTTGGATATAGCTGCCATATAGACCGATCCTTCGATTTAGGATCTAAGGCCCATAAAAGCCACATTTATGGTCCGATTTCGCTGAAATTTGGGACAGTGAGTTGTCTTAGCCCCTTTGACATGTTTCTTTAATTTGGCCCAGATCGGTTCAGATTTGAATATAGCTGCCATCTAGACCGATCCTCCGGTTTAGGGTCTTAGGCCCACAAAATCCACATTTATTTTCCGATTTTGATGAAATTCGGGGCAGTGAGATGTGTTAGGCCCTTTGACATATTTCTTCAATTTGGTCCAGATCGGTTCAAATTTGGATATAGCTGCCATATAAACCGATTTCTTGATTTATGGGTTTGGGCCCATAAAATGCTCATTTATTGCCTGATGTCCCCGAAATTTGGAACAGTGAGTTAAGTTAAGCCCCTTGACATACTTCTGCAATATCGCTCAGATCGGTTCAAATTTGGATATAGCTGCCATATAGACCGATATCTAGGTTTTAGGTTTTGGGGCCATAAAAGACGCATTTATTGTCCGATGTCGCTAAAATTTGAGACAGTGAGTTTGGTTAGGCTCTTCGACGTCCTTCTTAAATTTTGCCCAGATCGGTCCGGATTTGAATATAGCTGCCATATAGACCGATCTCTGGATTTAAGGTTTAGGGCCCATAAAAGAGGCATTTATTGTCCGATTTCGCTGAAATTTGGGACATTGCTTTGTGTTAGGCTCTTCGACATGTTTATGCAACTTGGCCCAAATCGGTCCAGATTTGGATATAGCTGCCATGTAGACCGATATCTCGATTTAAAATCTTGGCCCCATAAAAGGCGGATTTATAATCCGATTTCACTGAAATTTGACACGGTGTCTTATGTTCGGCTTTTCGACATCCGTGTCGTATATAGTTCAGATCGGTATGAGGTATATGAGTATAAGGTATGAAATTTTCACCGAATTTTGATGAAAGGTGGTTTACATATATACCCGAGGTGGTGGGTATCCAAAGTTCGGCCCGGCCGAACTTAACGCCTTTTTACTTGTTAAGCTTCAAACGAAGTCTTCTACTTCAATCTTAAGTGTCACATCACATTTTACTATTAATAAGTGGCCCAATATGCCAGACACAAGCTTTGCTTGCCTCAAACTGACGACTAAGACTTTTCTCTCATAAAATTCTTTTTTAATATTTTCCTTATTTTCTTTATAAAAATTTTCCCATAAAAGTTACAATTTCTCTTGGCTTTTACTAAATCATAAATTATGAATAAAATATTTTCAAATATGAATCTCCCAAGCCTGTGACTTGGCAAATATTTTCCCATGACCGCAAGGACCTTTCACAGACAGGTAGTATGGTGGTATGGTCCTCCACCAATCCAACGCATAAAATAAAATTCTCCCTTCTCAACAGTGCAGTGACCATGAGGTAACAGGAAATCAAGGCAAGCAAATGATTTAAGATTAGAATCCAACGACAGCGAATGTTTCCGCGCAACACAACAGAATGTCAAATGCTAAGGAAATTTCATTACATATTCACAAGTTGCCAAAGCACCCCACTAACCTACCTTCTCATTTCGTTATCCAAATGCATAGCTACACACGTTTCCATACTTTTCACAATTTCCTACCATGAAAACAAAAAGCCACCTTCATGGCAAACTATGATTTCCTATACTTTATGCAGACTAGGTTGTTGTCGTCAGCACCGCCAAGATTATCATACGACAAAATCGTTCGTTTAGTTTATGTCCTTGCTTTTCGGGGTGAAAACTAATGATTTTGTATCTGATATTTGATGGAATTTCTGTTCCCAAACATGTACTCATTTAATTTCCACCCTTGTACGCGAAATAATATAGAAAGGCTGGGGGTGTGAGGGCAGAAGGCAACGAGCAAAATAATTTTTGGTTTTTAATTGCAATGGCCAACAAAGAACTCAATGCGTACTGGGGAAGACTGTGGTGTCAATGTAAGATGAATAAAAAAATTTTCAAAAAAAAAAAATTTTTTTTGGAAAATTTATAAAAATTTTTATTTGTAGAATTTTTTTAGGTTTTTTTTCTATCAAAAAAGTGTTAAAATATTATTTTGAAAAATCTTTTATACTCTCCACCATTGGATGCAATTCAAATTTGCCCATGAACATTCCATTAAGGAATTGGGCAAACTTCTCACCAATCAATAAGTGCAGACCGATTCAAGTTTAAGCTCCATGATAAGGGACCTCCTTTTTATAGCCGAGTCCGAACGGCGTGCAGCAGAGCGACACCTCTTTGGAGAGAAGTTTTTACATGGCAAAGTACCTGTAAAATTTTCTGATGGTCGTATCAGGATTCGAACCCAGGCGATCAGCGTCATAGGAGGATATGCTAACCTCTGCGCTAAGGTGGCTTCCCCTCCATTGGATGGAGCTGTACTAATTTCGTCATTCCGAAATATTGATTTGAGACGCAACAAAGTATACATATTTTTGATCGTCTTGACATTCAAAGTCGATAATCCTTCGACAGACAGACGGACATGGCAACCCTATGTCTGTCTAAGGACTTACAAACTTTCGACGAGGTAGGCTCTTGAAATACTTCATATAGGTATGGGTCGGTTGAAACTGTTAATAGGCCATATCAGTCCATCTTTTGACATAACTGTCTATTACAACGATCTCGGATCTTGGCTTCTTGACCCTCTAGAGGGCGAAACTTTTTTCCTGGTTGGCTTAAATTGCCCATGAAGTTACCTGTTTTGACATCCAATTGCTATGCCATGAAATGGATGGTTCATAACCTGATATAGCTGTCATATAAACAGATCTCTTATCTTGACTTTTTAAGCCTCTAGAGGGCGCAAGTCTTATCCGATTTGGCTGACATTTTGCATGATGTGGTTTGTTCTGACTTCCAAAAACTATGCCCAGAATGATCGAAATAGGTTCAAAACCTTATATATAGGTGCCATATAAACCTATCGCGGATCTAGATTTCATAAGCCTATAGAGGGCGCAATTATTTTCCAATTTGACTGAAATTTTGAATGACGTACTTTGTTTCGACTTTCTATAACTGAACCAAAAATATTCTAAACCGGTTCATAACTTGATACAGCTGCCATATAAACCGATCTCGGATCTTGACTTTTTAAGCCTGCAGAGGGCGCAATTCTTATCCGATTTGACTGCAAATTGACTGTAAGCAGGATTTTGTTTATATCGGTTCAAAACCTAATATAGCTCCCATATAAACCGATCACCGAATTATAATTCTTGAGCCTCTAAAGGGCGCAATTCTTATCCGATTTGGATGGAATTTTGACTAAAGTGTTTTGTTTTAACTTCCAATAACTGGATTCCAAGAATGGTCTAAATTGGTTCATAACCTGATATAGCTGCTATATAAGCCGATCTCGGATCTTGACTTCTGGAGCCTCTAGAGGGCGCAATTTTTGCTGGATTTGGCCGAAATTACCCATGAGATGTTCCGTTTTGACTTCAAGTCCAAAGAATGGTTCAAATCAAATCATAATTTGATATTTGATATAGCGGTCATATAAACAGAACTCGGATCTTGATTTCATAAGCCTATAGAGGGCGCAATTCTTATCCTACTTGGCATAAATTTCGCAAGAGATATTTTATTCTAACTTTCAAAATGGTCCAAATTGGTTCAAAACCTGATAAAGCTCTCATATATACCGACCCCATATCTTGAATTCTAAAGCCTCTAGAGTACGCAATTCTTATCCGATTTGGCTGAAATTGCGCACGAGATGTTTTTCTCCGACTTATAATAACTATGCCACGAATAGTTCAAATCGGTTAATAATCTGGTAAAGCTGTCATATAAACCGATCCCGATCTTGACTTCTTAAGCCACTAGAGGTCGCAATTCTTATTCAATGTGTCTGAAATTTAGCATGAGGTGTTTTGTTCTAACTTTCATAACCTATACCAAGTCCAAACTGGTTAAAAAGCGGGCATAGCTGTCATATAAACCGATCTCGTATCTTGATTTCTTGAAACTCTAAAGGGCGAAATTCTTAACCGATTTTCTTGAAATTTTGTATGAGATGTTTTGCTATGACTTTCAACAACTGTGTAAGGTATGTTTTAAATCAGTTCATAACCTGATATAGCTGCCGTAAAAGCCGATCCCGGATCTTGACTTCTTGAGCCTCTAGAGGGCGCATTTTTTATGTTATTTAGCTGAAATTTTACACAAAGTATTTTGGTTTCATTTGTAACAAATATGCTAGGTTTGGTCTGAATCGTTTCATTACCTGATATAGCTCCCACATAAAACGATCTCCGGCTTATAGTTCATTATCCTCTAGAGGGCGCTATTTTCATCCGATTTTACTGAAATTTTGTACAACGTCTTTTCTCATAACATCCAGCATACATGCCAAATATAATCTGAAAAGGTCAATAGCCTGCTATGGCTCCCATATAAACCGATCTCACGATTTCACATCCTGGGCCTCTGTATGGAACAATTCTTATACGAATTGCCTGAAATTTTGCACAATAACCTCATCTAAGGCCTCCAAAATCCAAACTTGTAATGATCTAAATCTGATATACCTTCAATACCATTTCCTATCTTTTTTTATACCCACAACCATAGGATGGGGTTGTACTAATCTAGCCATACCGTTTGTAACACCTCGAAATATAGATCTAGGACCCCATAAAGTATATATATTCTTGATCGCCTCAACATCCTGAGTCGATTTAGCCATGTCCGTTCGTCTGTCAAAATCACGATAGCGGTCGAACGCGTAAAGCTAGCCGCTTGAAATTTTGCACAGATACTTAGTATCGATGTAGATCATTTTAAATGGCAAATGAACCATATCAGTTCAGATTTGGATATAGCTCCCATATAAACCGATCTCCCGATTTTACTTCTTGAGCCCCTGGAAGCCACAAGTTTAATCCGATTTAGCTGAAATTTTGCATGCAATGTTCCGTTGAGTCAAGTACGGTCCAAATTGGTCAAGAGCTTGATATAGTTCCCATATAAACCTATCTCCCGATTTGACTTCCTGAGCCGTTACAAGCCGCAATTTTTTGTCCGATTTGGCTGAAATTTAGCACCAAGTGTTTTATTGTGACTTCCAATAACTGTGATTGTATGGTCAAAATACAATCTTAACCTGATATTACTTCCATATAATCCGATCTCAGATCTTGAATTCGTTAGGCCTCTAGAGGGTGCAATTATAATCCGATTTGGTTAAAGGTGGTTTGTTTTGGCTTCCAACGACTGTGCCAAGTATAGTCTATATCGGTTTACAACCTGATGTAGTTCCTATATAAATCGATCTCCCGATAGTACTTCTTAAGCTTCTAAAGAGAGCAGTTCTTATACGATTTGACTGAAATTTTTCACAATGAATTCCACTTTGGTTTCCAACAGCCAAATCATCAATTTGGCCACAATCGGCTGATAACTTGGTATAACTCTATCAGTATACCAATTTTTATCCATTATCCTTTGCCTAAAAAGAGATATCGGTCAAAGAACTTGAAAAATGCGAACCATGGCAGAGGGTATATAAGATTCGGTTCGGACGAACTTAGCACACTTGCTTCTGATGTTCTCGACACGATTCAAACTGAGACGCTTAACGTCATAGACGGATATGCTAATCTCTGCACTACGGTGTCCTCCCCCCGCCTAAGCCATGATGGCATATTCCTGCCTTCATAGCACCCAACATCTGTGAGCTTTCTCAGTGGGCACTCAACTTCAAGTACGGCCTCGGGCATTCGATCAGAAATCACTTTCAATCCATTCAGCTTTCCTTTCCTCGCTTTGGTCTTGATTACCCCATAATTCTGCTATCTTCCATTCACTCTCTCACTGCCTTAAGTCCCAAAGCTGCTGTCTCATACATAATCTGTAAACCAATGGGTTGGACAACACGAATTAAATCCCAGTGCCCTCGTAAGCGTGGTAGTCATCACTCCGCCTTTATCTCCTTTCATTTCATTGCCGTACTGGATAAATGGACTATTTCAGATTCACGCCCTATTTCGAGCGTACAGCCTGCCTACATAGTGCGCAACATCTAGGCGCTTTCTCATTACGCTTTTGGATGTGGCACACCCAATTTAGTTGCATATCTTAGATAACTCCCAAGATTTTGACCTTGTCGAAATCGTTTTGTTGAAGAAACTTGGCTCCTTGAATTAGTTCACCATCGACTTTCTTGCAAGCAGGCAGATTTCTGTATTCTCTGGGCTTATATTCGGAACCCTTAGTCAAGCTGAGTCTTATGGTACCCCAAGACACTTTTGGCCGTTCTGCTTATTTTTTATACTCCTACTTCTAGGAAGTATTATGGCATCGTCTACACAGCAGACGGGTTCATACCCCTCTTCAGTCAGAATCCATAGTAGGCTATATATGGAGGCCAACCAAAACTTTGCAAATGCAAATTACAAAATTTCCAATGAACATTCCATAAGGAAGGGGGGCAGACTTTTCATATGTCAATGACTGTTGTCCGATTCATGTTTAAGCTCAATGATAAAGGCGGAGCACAGAGCGACACCACTTTGGGGGAGAAGTTTTACCTTACAAATGTTAGGAAGAGATAACCACAGCTGAAAATTGTCTCTTATGCTCTCGCCAGGATTCGAACCCAGCCGTTTAGCATCAAGACGGACATGCTCACCTCTGCGCTACAGTGGCCTTCAACCAAAATTTTATCCATCTGTTCTTTATCATATGGCCTATACCTAGGGACCTGATCCACCCGCTATGGGTCTTTCGATTGGATTGGATGTCTATATCCACTAAAGGCTATATAGTTTTGATTACATAGGACATAAGGTTTATGCAAGCCTATAGGCCTTTGGTGGCTTATAATTGATCAAGCCGGGGTTGGGTATGAAAACAACCCTTGCCTTCTGCCAGGCCTTGAAGTCTCGGTCGTGTAGGGCATTATATAGTCAGCTCATCCAGACTATTTCTTCTAGTCTAGTCTAGGTCTAGTTTAACTACAATTTTTTTATACCCTCCACCATAGGATGGGGGGTATACTAATTTCGTCATTCTGATTGTAACTACTCGAAATATTCGTCAGAGACCCCATAAAGTATATATATTCTTGATCGTCGTGAAATTTTATGTCGATCTAGCCATGTCCGTCCGTCTGTCCGTCCGTCCGTCTGTCTGTCGAAAGCACGCTAACTTCCGAAGGGGTAAAGCTAGCCGCTTGAAATTTTGCACAAATACTTCTTATTAGTGTAGGTCTTATTAGTGTATGGTCAGTTGGTATTGTAAATGGGCCATATCGGTCCATGTTTTGATATAGCTGCCATATAAACCGATCTTGGGTCTTGACTTCTTGAGCCTCTAGAGTGCGCAATTCTTATCCGATTGGGTTGAAATTTTGCACGACGTGTTTTGTTATGACATCCAACAACTGTGCCAAATATGGTTCAAATCGGTTCATAACCTGATATAGCTGCTATATAAACCGATCTGGGATCTTGACTTCTTGAGCCTCTAGAGTGCCAATTCTTATCCGATTGGAATGAAATTTTGCACGATGTGTTTTGTTATGACATCCAACAACTGTGCCAAGTATGGTTCAAATCGGTCCATAACCTTATATAGCTGCCATATAAACCGATCTTGGGTCTTGACTTCTTGAGCCTCTAGAGGGCGCAATTCTTATCCGATTGGGATGAAATTTTGCACGACGTGTTTTGTTATGATATCCAACAACTGTGCCAAGTATGGTTCAAATCGGTTCATAACCTGATATAGCTGTCATATAAACTGATCTGGGATCTTGACTTCTTGAGCCTCTATAGGTCGCAATTATTATCCGATTTGAATGAACTTTGGCACATAGTATTTTGTTATGATATCCAACATATAAACCGATCTGGGATCTTGACTTCTTGAGCCTCTAGAGGTCGCGATTATTATCCGATATGCCTGAAATTTTGTACGACGGAATCTCTCATGACCATTAACATACGTGTTTATTATGGTCTGAATCGATTTATAGCCTGATATAGCTCCCATATAAATCGATCTCTCTATTTTACTTCTTGAGCCCACAAAGGGCGCAATTCTTATTCGAATTGGCTGACATTTTACACAGGTCTCCAACATATGATTTAATTGTTGTCCAAACCGGACCATATCTTGATATCGCTCTAATAGCAGAGCAAATCTTTTCTTATATCCTTTTTTTGCCTAAGAAGAGATGCCGGGAAAAGAACTCGACATATGCGATCCATGGTGGAGGGTATATAAGATTCGGCCCGGCCGAACTTAGCACGCTTTTACTTGTTTTGCCTAAGAAGAGATGCCGGGAAAAGAACTCGACAAATGCGATCCATGGTGGAGGGTATATAAGATTCGGCCCGGCCGAACTTAGCACGCTTTTACTTGTTTTAGCTGGTCCTCCTAGGACGTTGAACATCTGGGTTTGCATCCTAGCAAGTACATCAGAACAACTTACAGCGTTGGTTATGCTCTCCCAATGCTGGCGACATTTGTGAGGTACCTTGCCATGCAAATGACTTAGTAGCCATGTAAAAACTACATACCAGAAAAGTGAATTTTATCCATTCGAGTGCTTCATTCCACTGTACATTACCACCTCATCAAATGTATTTGACAGTCATCACATAGACAGACACATAGCTTTTGTGTGAAGGTATCTATCTACAACTATCTCTGCATATTCCTATCAAATATTTACATAATTCAAATATTTATACGAAAACCCAAATCTACATGCGCTGACAGACGGTATTTTTGGTGTGCTTTCTCACGATTTTTTGAAATTTTCATGGAAATCAACATAATTATGCCAGCACACACACACACACACACACGTACACTCATACCCATACTCATACGCATTATACTGCATACAGAAGCTAGAGCAAAACGGTCAAGGATATTAAAATGTTGATAGGTTGGCGGCGTATTGCTTCAATGGTATCTTTCGAATTGAATTCATGCATGCAACACCACTAAGGATAAGCGTCGACACAAAACCAGGCGATTGCAGCAAGCCAAATAAAATAAAAATTCCTATAGAGCCAGAAAGGGGGAGGAAAGCATGAAGGATGAAGTCTGAAGGGAAAGACAGACTAGAGTAGACTGGGCATTGCATTCATGATGTCTTAAGGAAATCCGGTAGTACATGATATCAAAGTTTATTGCTGCTGCTGAGGTGGTGATGGTGGTGCTCTTGATGCAACAGTGACCAACCATAGTGGTAGTGGTGGTGGTGGTTGCTGATGGCCACATTATCTGCCTTAGACACAAGCTGACCATTTTTCATCGTCCCCTTTTGTTGTGCCTTGTTGGCTTTCGTTCTAGTTTATTACAACATGTTCGGCAGGATTCATTTAATATCTCTCAGCATGCTCTTGCTAGCACACCTTAAATCTTATTAAAGGGTGCCTGAATTCGAAAATAAACCCCCCTCCCTTTATGGAAGCCGCGAAATTATTACCCTACCCATATGTGAGATTTTAGGTGAGTTTTTCCCTATTCCTAAGAAGAGCTGCTGTTTGCTGCTTCTCCAGGCAGTATCTCAAGTGGGTTGCTTAGCTGTTTATGCTTTTGGATAGAATTTCTTGTTTCTTCCCCTTAGGATCAAAAAAAAGAAAAAAAAGTGAAAATACATGCAGCTGCTGCCTTCTTGGACTTGAGCATATCGTTACAAGTTTTAATGTCTTGGTTTTATTATTCATCCCATGCAGATCCTTGCTTGTGTAGATTTCGTCCTTGCATTTGGTTTTATTTTTTCATTGCTAAGATTGATCTCGTTATAAGTGTCCAAGTGTTTGCTCTAAATAAGCAGTAGCCAAAGAGATTATAACTTCATATTTACACAAAAAAAAAACCTTCAAGGTATAAAAAGTGAAAAAGGATAAGGAATATTTCGCCAGAATCCTGTTCTACCCCCTTTTTTCTGTGAAAGTAAAGGAATTATGGAAATTTTCTCAATTAATTTGAGGGTTATATTAACTCTACATATAAAGGCCCCTTAAAGTGTTAAGGACTTGCTGGAGAGTAAGACTGTGTTTTTATGACCGATCTCCATTTGGGCCTTGTCCCATTTTAATAACCCAATTGTCTAATGACCTTCTGTAAGCGAAAGTCCTTTTTGACTTTACATACCCTTGCTAGTTGAGGATTTTAACAAACCTATCCCAAAAGAGAAAAAATCGTTTTATAATATGATCACGTAGCATTTGCACTAACTAAGGGTTAGTGTGAAAACGCAAATTATTTTCTCGTTTGTCAACGATGTCATTTTAAAGAGCACACACCACGGTACGGTAGACCGACCCTATGGGCTTAATTCTATGATTTAAAAAAATGTTTAAAGTAAATGTTACATTCTTAGTCTTATTAAAATGAGTCCTTGCAAAAGGTTCCCCAGGACACTTTTGACATACGTAATCTAATGTATCGTTTTTAAAAGTTGGCCCTTCTCAAGGACTAACTATAATCTGAAAGGATACTTAAAGCTTGCCCTAACAAATGATAAGAAGTATCATATCGAGCCACTCAACAGTAAAGAGGAAATTCTGAACGGTGTAAAAACAAAAACGAACCAATGGACAGAAGAAATGGCGTTCAGGTCGATAATTAGTAAGATAGACATACGGAAAAAAGGTTGAACTGTGGAAGGGACTGACTTAGTAGGGACACACAAAAATCAAGGTGGGGAAGAAGAAGATGTTAGAAAGGACACACAGAAGCCTAACCAGAATCCAAGAAGTTGTACAAAGCGTAGCAGCAGGAAAAGCTGATGAAGGAATAGTATAATGCAGCGATGCCCAGTTGGTTACGGAGGCGTTGACGGCAAGTCACACCGATTATTATTCCCTTTGTTCCAGGCATTGCTGAGACAGCACCAGGGGAACACACGATTTTTTCTGGTTTAATTTAAAAAACGATGAAATTTTTGGATTTAACGCTTGGAAGAAATAGAAACCTATTTAAATGTTCCTTTGTTATGCTTATTTTTCCAAACCATTAATCGTTCAGTAAATTCAGTCCGAACGGCGTGCCGCAGAGCGACACCTCTTTGAGGAGAAGTTTTTACATCGCAAAGTACCTTACAAATGTCGTTAGCATTAGGAGGGGATAACCATCGCAGAAGATGTTTCCTGACGTTTTCGCCAGGATTGGAACCCAGGCGTTCAGCGTCATAGGTGGACATGTCAATCTCTGCGCTCTGGTGGCCTCCAGGACAAACGATATGAAAGATGAAAACATGAACTGGAGGTACGGAAGGAGGGACGGAAGGAGGGACGGAAGGAGGGACGGAAGGAGGGACGGAAGGAGGGACGGAAGGAGGGACGGAAGGAGGGACGGAAGGAGGGACGGAAGGAGGGACGGAAGGAGGGACGGAAGGAGGGACGGAAGGAGGGACGGAAGGAGGGACGGAAGGAGGGACGGAAGGAGGGACGGAAGGAGGGACGGAAGGAGGGACGGAAGGAGGGACGGAAGGAGGGACGGAAGGAGGGACGGAAGGAGGGACGGAAGGAGGGACGGAAGGAGGGACGGAAGGAGGGACGGAAGGAGGGACGGAAGGAGGGACGGAAGGAGGGACGGAAGGAGGGACGGAAGGAGGGACGGAAGGAGGGACGGAAGGAGGGACGGAAGGAGGGACGGAAGGAGGGACGGAAGGAGGGACGGAAGGAGGGACGGAAGGAGGGACGGAAGGAGGGACGGAAGGAGGGACGGAAGGAGGGACGGAAGGAGGGACGGAAGGAGGGACGGAAGGAGGGGCGGAAGAAGTGACGGAAGGAGGGACGGAAGGAGGGACGGAAGGAGGGACGGAAGGAGGGACGGAAGGAGTGACGGAAGGAGGGACGGGAGGATGGACGGAATGAGAGGCAGAAAGAGATACCGAATAAGGAACGGAAAAAGGAAAAGAACGAGGAGAGGAAGGAAGGACATAAAGCAGGACGAAAGTAGTGGAAGAAAGAAGGACGAAAGGAGGATGGACTAATAGTGGTCGAAATGGTGGACGGAAGGAGTAACGGGAGTGAATCAGGAAAAAAGGAAGAACCGAAAGTAGAAAAGAACGAATAAAGGAAGGAGAGAAAGAAAAGGCAAAAAAAAAAGACGGAAGTTTGTAAAGAAGCAGTGACGAGACTAGGTATTGAAGGTGAAGCGGAATGAAATAAGAAGTAATGGACTAAAGGAAAAAAAAGGTTGGGCGGGGGGAATTGAGGGACGGAATGAAGTGCCAAGAGCGAGACCACCGTAGCGCAGAGATTAGCATGTCCGCCTATGATGCTGAACGCCTGAACACCAATTCTGGCGAGACCATCGGAAAAACATTTGCCATTTAAAAACTTCTCCCCAAAGAGATGTCGCCCTGCGACATGCCGTTCGCACTCGGCTATCAAAAGGAGGCCCCTTATCATTGAGCATAAACTTGAATCGGTCAGCACGCGGTGATATGTGAGAAGTTTGCCCCTGTTCCTTAATGGAATGTTCATGGGCGAATTTGGATTTGCATGAATGGCAATGAAAGGAATAAAGTACGGAGTAAGCACGGACTGACGTATGGAGGTATGGTAAAAGGGAAGGAATGTGGTACGGAAGGAGCAGCGGAACGAAGTTCCCAATTAGTGAAAGAAGTATGGTCTGAAAGTTCGGACGAACCGAATCTTATTAACCCTCCACCATGGATTGCATTTGTCAAGTTCTTTGCCTGATATCTCTTAATAGGGAAACAACGAAAGATGGGTAGGAATTTTTATTCTGTTGGATCTATGTAAGATTATAGACAGATTCGGGCCACACTAGGCTTGAATATTGCAGAACATAATGGAAGTAATTGTGCTAAATTCAATGTGCCAAATTCCGATGTAACCCATTTATAAATCCATATGAATCGAAATATGGTCCGATCTCAACCAAAATAGGGTTATAAATTGGCCTCATATGGGTTCAAGACTCTGAGTCAAAAATTAGTCAAAAAGGCTGCTAAATCGAAATCTGGTTTAAAATGCATAATAATCTTGAATGAGCATAATGGTCTACTACATCTCACAATTCCAAATTTTAGCGAAATGACCGACGCACCTTTGAAAAGCAATAAAACAAGCAACTTGCATCCAAGTATTATAAAAGTGAGCTTTGAACTACATTAACGTCGCATGGCGGAAAATCTTTAACCTGACGTTTATCTTCATAAATATTATAGACAACATCGATTTAATAACAAAAGACTTTCTGAGAGTTCATTGTCATCAATTCCAAAATTCTAGCGCAGTGCAACCATTTTTGGTTATGTCTCATTTCTCTGGATTTTATCATTTAGGCGAGACGTGCAATTATGCAGCCATACATTTTCCCAAAAATGATGTACGGTAGTCATCAACGAAAACAACGCGTATATGGTCAGCAAAGTTCAGTTAAGTTGTTTTTGACGAACGATCACAATCACCAAATATGAAGTAGCCAAAACGCAATCACGAAATATGATCAAAACGTACAATACGTGAATTTCTCTAGTAACACCTTTTAAAGGTAATACCAGAAGAGACAACAGCGTAGCGAATTAAATAAATAAACGTATGTCTACTGAGGGAAACAGGTGTCATATTTAAAATATTTCTTTTTTTTAATTTGGTCATGTTGATATTGGTAGGAAATAAACAGAAATTGCAGACATTAGGGAGCTTTAGGCAAAATGAAGATAGTTTGGACGAAAAGAGAATTGCAAATAAAAAACTGAGGTCTTATAAAGTCCTGGAGGTCTTATAAAGAACTGGTGGTCTTAAAAATAACTGGTGGTGTTTATAAGACTTGGTGGTCTTATAAAGTCCTGGTGGTCTTATAAAGACCTGGTGGTCTTATAAAGACCTGGTGGTCTTATAAAGAACTGGTGGTCTTATAAAGACCTGGTAGTCTTATAAAGACTTGGTGGTCTTATAAAAACCTGGTGGTCTTATAAAGACCTGGTGGTCTTATAAAAATCTGGTGGTCTTATAAAGACCTGGTGGTCTTATAAAGACCTGGTGGTCTTATAAAGACCTGGTGGTCTTATAAAGACCTGGTGGTCTTATAAAGACCTGGTGGTCTTATAAAGACCTGGTGGTCTTATAAATTCTTGATGGTCTTATAAGGACCTGATGTTCTTATAAAGACCTGGTGGTCTTATGAAGACCTGGTGATCTTATAAAGACGTGGTAGTCTTATAAAGACTTGTGGTCTTATAAAGACCTGGTAGTCTTATAAAGACCTGGTGGTCTTATAAAGACCTGGTGGTCTTATAAAGACCTGGTGGTCTTATAAAGACGTGGTGGTCTTATAAAGACGTGGTAGTCTTATAAAGACTTGGTGGTCTTATAAAAACCTGATGGTCTTATAAAGACCTGGTGGTCTTATTAAGACCTGGTGGTCTTATTAAGACCTGGTGATCATAGAAAGACCTGGTGGTATTATAAAGACCTGGTGGTCTTATAAAGACCTGGTGGTCTTTTAAAGACCTCGTGGTGTTATAAAGACCTCGTGGTCTTACAAAGACCTCGTGGTCTCCTAAAGACCTCGTGGTTTTATAAAGACCTCGTGGTCTTATAAAGACGTCGTGGTCTTATAAAGACCTGGTGGTCTAATAAAGACCCGGTGGTCTTATAAAGACCTAATGGTCTTATAAAGACCTGGTGGTGTTATAAGACCTCGTTGTCTTATAAAGACCTCGTGGTCTTATAAAGACCTCGTGGTCTTACAAAGTCCTCGTGGTCTTATAAAGACGTCGTGGTCTTTTAAAGACCTGGTGGTTTTATAAAGACCTCATGGTCTTATAAAGACCTGGTGGTCTTGTAAAGACCTGGTGGTCTTATAAAGACCTGGTGGTCTTATAAAGACCTGAAAGTCTTATAAAGACCTGGTGGTCTTATAAAGACCTCGTTGTCTTATAAAGACCTCGTGGTCTTATAAAGACCTGATGGTCTTATAAAGACCTCGTGGTCTTATAAAGACGTCGTGGTCTTATAAAGAACTGGTGGTCTTATAAAGACCTAGTGGTCTCATAAAGACCTAATGGTCTTTTAAAGACCTGGTGGTCTTATAAGACCTCGTTGTCCTATAAAGACCTCGTGGTCTTATAAAGACCTCGTGGTCTTATAAAGACCTCGTGGTCTTACAAAGTCCTCGTGGTCTTATAAAGACGTCGTGGTATTTTAAAGACCTGGTGGTTTTATAAAGACCTCATGGTCTTATAAAGTCCTGGTGGTCTTATAAAGACCTGGTGGTCTAATAAAAACCTGGTGGTCTTATAAAGACCTAATGGTCTTATAAAGACCTGGTGGTTTTATAAAGACCTCGTTGTCTTATAAAGACCTCGTGGTTTTATAAAGACCCCGTGGTCTTATAAACATCTAGCGATGGGCCTTATAAAGACCAGGAAATAGTGAAAATAGCTGTCCTCTTCGATAAAGGAAATCAGCCCAAGAAAAACTCTGAATGACCGGGGATATTGGGAAAAAGGACCGCAGGCTTTTTAGCAGAGCGCGTAATTAAAAAGCGAAAGTATATTGGGAAGTGTCTTACACACACCTCAAGGAATACAATAAGATTACCAGAGCGGCAAAACGTGCCTGCTGGAAGCTATTCTGTGACCAGGACCTTAGCGTTAATGACGCCACCAAATTGAAAAAATGTCTCTCAAAAACCCATGTCCGAACGGCTTGGGTGTTAGAGCAGAAACAACGGAGGACATGTTGATGCATTTGATGAAAACGCATTTTGCACAGGATACGACGCGACTCACGGAGACACTGGAATCTTGGAATAATGAGGTTAATCTGATTTTTATCATAACGGAATTTATGGTCAAGACTTGAACAGCTTCAAACCATTTAAGTCACCCGGACCTAATGGAATATTTCCGGCGTTATTACAAAAGGAGGTCAACTATCTGGCTCCTTATCTGGCCACTGTTTTCACAGCTTATCTAGGACTTACATATACTCCGAAAGCCTGGCAGGAGGCAAGGGTGGTGTTTATACCCAAGCCCGGCAAGGCAAGTTATGCGACACCTAAGGATTACAGGCCTATAGGCCTTACATCCTTTCTACCTAAAACCATGGAATGCAGTGTGGATTACATGCTAAAGAATAGAACATCCGGACAACTGCTCAAATACAAACAGCATGTCTATGTCAAGGAAAGGTCGGTAGAGACTGCCCTACACGAGGTTGTGCATAAAATAGAAGAATCCTTCGATGCTAAGACGTGCACATTGTAGGTTTGCATTGACATCGAGGGGGCGTTTAATAATGTGAGGACCGACACATTGATCCAATCCTTAGACCAGTACCGGGTGGACCCGGTCTTTAGAGACTAGATAAACCATATGCTAAGGAAGAGGTGGATAAATTACGGGTCCAATGACATAAATATAAGGAAAAAAGTGGGCACGCCGCTAGGGAGCATTTTATCGTCACTCCTTTGGGTGACCACCATAAATAACCTATTACAGATGCTGACTAAGGAAGGATTTGAAGCAGTCTGCTATGCAGATGTTGTTATTTTACTTCTAAGGTGTAAGGATCCGAACCAGCTGTGCAGAAGGGCCTTAAGGGTCTTGCATATGGCATATGACTGGGCTAGACCCAGAGGTCTCAATGTTAACCCAGAGAAGACAGAAATATGCCTGTTAACGAGAAAGTCGATGATGGGCCAATTTGAAACACCACGTTTGCTCAATAAAACGATTTCGATATCTAACAAGGTCATATACTAGCAGTGATCTTGCTGTGTGACATGTGGCACCGTCCTGTTGAAACCATATGTCATACAGGTCAAACTCTTGCATTTTGAGCAAAAAAAAAAGTTGGATATCATCTTAAGGTAGCGCTCACCATTCACAGTTACATTACGATTCGCATCATCTTTGAAGAAGTACGGTCCAATGATGCCACCAGCCCATAAACCACACCAAACTGTGACTCTTACTGGATGCATTGGTAGCTCTTGCAATGCTTCTGGCTAATATTCACTCCAAAATCAACAATTCTGCTTATTTACTTTCCCATTGAGGCGTTACGATTCGCATCATCTTTGAAGAAGTACGATCCAATGATGTCACCAACCCATAAACTGCAACAAACTTGGACTTTTTCTGGATGTATCGGTAGCTTTTGCAATGCTTCACTCCAAAATCGACAATTCAGCTTATTTATGTAGCCATTGGCCCAAACATGAGCTTTGTCGCAAAATGGATGAAGCGAGCGATGAACTTTCTTAACAGAGCTCACATTTTGATAATAAAATTCAATAATTTGCAAGAGTTGTTCGTTTGTAAGACGATTCATGGTTAAATTATGGACCAAACTGAAGATGTGATGACAGTGAAACGTGCGTGAGCTGTTTAAACCAGTGTTGTCAATAACATAATAGCTAAGAAATCACCCTTTATATATTTAAAGAGTTTAGGTTAGTCTGTATTTTTTTATTAAATTCTTGTTGCCATATTTTGTCATATCGTATCATCAGTCCATTGTTATTTGCAAAATAAAAACAGTCATAATAATGACGTTAATGTTAATGATAATGATGGTGTGATGGCAATAACAATAATGCTTCAAATAACACATACTCACCTTTGCCTTGCTGTATGTGGAGTGGCATCCGAATGTTGCTGTCGAAGTCGAAGTTGTTATGTCTGGGTGTGGGCGTGATTTGTTGATTCTATATGGTAGCGTTGCAGCAACACATCTACCCATTCTGCACTGATTCCTTCAATTGAAAAGCGTTTCCTTCGCTGAACGACTTTTATGAGGTTCTATGTTTGAGATGTAGTTGCTGTTGTGTCACAATATATTTGACATTTTTCAGGAATCGCAGATATTCATTTGATGGCTTTTAAACGATATTGCATTGCAGTGTGATTACACTTGGCTAAAATTAAATGTTAACCTATTAATTGATATATAGGGTTGCCCAAAAAGTAAATGCGGATTTTTTCATATAGTCGGCGTTGACAAATTTTTTCACAGCTTGTGACTCTGTAATTGCATTTTTTCTTCTGTCAGTTATCAGCTGAAAATATGATTGGAGAAGAAGCGCGTTTTGAAGCTTAGTTAACCATACGAAAAGCAAATTGGATCCATATCAAGAGTTACTACTGATTTCTAGTCCAAACAAGGATTGAATGAACTCCTTAGAGTACTCAAATCATGTACTTATTGACTTAAGATAAGTATTGCTTGGCTTAATACATAACTATAACTTGGAATAACATTGAGTACTAAATGGAATTAAATCAAGTTCAATAATATTCAAAACAAGTGCTATCCTGACTTCTCTCAAGTGCACAAAGTTCGGCCGGGCCGAATCTTATATACCCTCCACCATGGATCGGATTTGTGGAATTCTATGCGCGGTATCTCTTTTTAGGCAAACACAGAACATTGAATAAGAACTGTTATGCTATTGAAGCTATATCAAGCTATAGTCATAAATGAATGCTAAACATTGTAGAACTCATTGTGTAATATTTCAGTTCATTCGGATAAGAATTTCGCCTTGTAGGGGCTCAAGGAGCAAAATCGGGAAATAGGTTTATATGGGAGTTGCATCAAGCTATTGATCGATTCAGACCATATTAGACACGTTTATAGAAGGTCATGAGAGAAGCCGTTGTACAAAAGTTCTTCCAAATCGGATGAGAATTGCGCCCTCTAGAGGTTCTTGAGCCTCTAGAGGGCGCAATCAAGATCCCAGATCGGTTTATATGGCAGCTATATTAGGTTATGCACCGATTTCCGCCATACTTAGCACAGTTGTTGTAAGTAACAACTAAACACCTCATGCGAAATTTCAGCCAAATCAGATGAGAATTGCGCGCTCTATTGGCCCAAGAAGTCAAGATCCAAGATTGGTTTATATGGCAGTTACAATATATCAGATTTTTAACCGATTTGAATCCAGAGGGCACAATTTTTATCCGATTTGACTGAAATTTAGCATGAGGTGTTTTGGTATTACTTCCAACAATTGTGCTAAGTATCATTCAAATCGGTTAATAATATGGTATAGCTGTCATATAAACCGATCTTGGATCTTGACTTCTTGAGCCAAAAGAGTGCGCAATTATCATCCAATTTGGCTGAAATTTAGCATGAGGTGTTTTAATATGACTTTCAATAGCTGTGTTAAGTATGGCGCAAATCGGTACACAACCTGATATAGCTGATATATAAACCGATCTGGGATCTTGGCTTCTTGAGCCTCTAGAGGGCGCAATTCTCATCCGATTTGACAGAAATGCAGTACAACGGTTTCCCTCATGACTTTCAACGTACGTGTCTAATATGGCTTGATACAGCTCCCATATAAACCTATGTCCCGATTTTGCTTCTTGAGCCCCTACAAGGCGCAATTCTTATCCGAATGAACGGAAATATTACGCATTGACTTCTACAATGTTCAGCATTAATTTATGGTCCAAATCGGACTATAACTTGATATAGCTCCAATAGCATAACAGTTCTTATTCAATACTCTTTGTTTGCCTGGAAAGAGATACCGCGCATAGGACTCGATAAATGCGATCCATGGTGCAGGGTATATAAGAATCGGCCCTGCCGAACTTAGCACGCTGTTACTTGTTATTACCACCAACGTACAATGGGGGATATGCTAATCTTCTCAACCTGCTTGTAACATCTCGAAATATTGATTGGGTACCCTATAAAGTTTATATATATTCGTCGATCAAGCCATGTCCATCCGTCCGTCCGGTTGTCGAATTGACGACAGTGGTCGAATGCATAAAACTACCCGCTTGAAATTTTGCACAGATTTTTATACCCACCACCGAAGGATGGGGGTATATTCATTTTGTCATTCCGTTTGCAACACATCGAAATATCCATTTCCGACCCTATAAAGTATATATATTCTTGATCAGCGTAAAAATCTAAGACGATCTAGACATGTCCGTCCGTCTGTCCGTCTGTATGTTGAAATCACGCTACAGCCTTTAACGTAGAGATATTGAGCTGAAACTTTGCACAGATTCTTTTTTTGTCCATAAGCAGGTTAAGTTCGAAGATGGGCTATATCGGACTATATCTTGATATAGCCCCCATATAGACCGATCTGCCGATTTAGGGTCTTAGGCTCATAAAAGCCACATTTATTATCCGATTTTGCTGAAATTTGGGACAGTGAGTTGTGTTAGGCCCTTCGACATCCTCCGTCAATTTGGCTCAGATCGGTCTAGATTTGGATACAGCTGCCATATAGACCGATCCTCCGATTTAGGGTCTTAGGCCCATAAAAGCCACATTTATTAGCCGATTTTGCTATGATTTGAGACAGTGAGTTGTGTTAGGCCCTACAACGTCCTTCGTCAATTTGGCTCAGATCGGTTCACATTTGGATATAGCTGCCATATATACCGATCCTCCGATTTAGAGTTATATGCCCATAAAAGCTACATTTATTATCCGATTTTGGTGAAATTTGGGACAGTGCGTTGTTGTAGGCCCTCCCACGTCCTCTGTGAATTTGGCTCAGATCGGTTCAGATTTGGATATATCTGCCATATAGACCAATCCTCCGATTTGGTGTCTTAGGCCCATAAAACACGCATTTATTGTCCGATGTCGCCGAAATTTGGGACAGTGAGTTAAGTTAAGCCCCTTGACATACTTCTGCATTATCGCACTGATCGGTTCAGATTTGGATATAGCTGCCATATAGACCGATCTCTCGGTTTTAGGTTTTGGGGCCATAAAAAGCGCATTTATTGTCCGATGTTGCCGAAATTTGGGACAAAGAGTTAAGTTAAACCCCTCCACATATTTCTGCTATGGGACATAAGTTATGAGTTTTGCACCGGATTTTGAAGAAAGGTGGTTTACATATATAGCCGAGGTGGTGGGTATCCAAAGTTCGGCCCGGCCGAACTTAATGCCTTTTTACTTGTTCTTATTGATGTTGGCCGTTGGAGATTGCAAATGGGCCGTATCGTTTCAGAAGTGAATATAGCTCCCTTAAACATCCGATCTCCCGATTTGACTTCTTGAGGCCCTGGAAGCCGCACATGAGTATCGATTTGCAGAAATTTTGCAGAATCGGCTTATAAACCACATAAACTGATCTCCCAATTTGACATCTTGAGCGCATGGAAGCCGCAATTTTGTCCGATTTGGATAACATTTGCACAGAGTTTTCAGTTCAACAATCGGTCTATAACCTGACATTGCTCCCATATAAACCGATTTCGCGATTTCATGTTTGAAGCCCCTGGAAACCACAATTTTTGTACGATTTGGACAATATTTTGCATGTCGTGGTCTATATTACGGCTTCCAACAACTGTGCTATTCACGGTCCATATAGGTCTATAACCTGATATAGCTTCCATATAAACCGATCTTTCTGAATCTCATTCTAATGACCAAGACTTTGGTAAATTGAAGGTATTTCCTATATCGTTTTTGATCCAGGAAGTATTCTTTTACACCACCTTACATCATTTCCTATGCCTGACAGGGGGTTTCTGTCTCCATTTTCATTTTGTTTTGAATACTCAGGGTAACAAAAAAAATCACTCAGTTAAATAAACCAGAAATAGCAAAAATCGAAACAATAAAAGCCTCCAAAATAAATAACAACACAGCAAACAAAACAGACGCATCAAAATTGTGTCAATGTACTCGACAGACAACATCAACATCGTCATCATCACCATCTCGCCATCTCTAGTTAAGTGACTACTGGCGGGGAGTGACTATTGCAGCTACAGCTGCTGCCTGTATAGCTGTCGAAGTCCACTGCTGTACTGCCATAGCAGTCGATATTGCTTTCCCGGTTTTTGTTTTTGCTCAGTGTCTGATGTTGTTCAACTGAGGAGTGTCAACGATTTGTATTCCAATGCAGAATATGGTACCAGACCTACGAATGTATGAACATGCAGATAGACCGACATACAGACTTATACGTGAGAATATATTTTCCTCACACATTCCAATTGAGTAAACACAGCAATTTTTTTTTGTGCTTTAAAATCGACAGGGAGAAAAAAACACAATACAATGACTTCTCCAGCTTTGCATGCTTGGCAAAAAAAAAAAATATTTTGCACCTACAGTCAAACCACCTGCCATGCTACCAACCCCTCCATCATCCAACCACCACCCACCCACTCTCTCATCATTTACCAATAACATTCACAATTTGCAGTCTATCTATTCTCTGTGCAGAACATTAAACAATGAATTGTCATTTTTTTATTGTTTTTCATTAAAATTATTAATATCTTAGGCTCAGGGACTTGTAGCCAAGCAAGGATATGATCCTTGCTGTCATTGGGTATGGGTTTATTTTTTACCCCTTACTTCTTGGCTTCAATCTTGGCATAGTCATACGTTTTGCCAACACCAGTTGCATGGATGACTAAGAGGAAGAGAAGAATTTTTTCGAATCTGGGTTTCCTCATTGCCTCTGGAAATCCCTGACATAAGACTTGTTATTTTAATTAAAGTCTTTCAGAGTCTTAAAATGCATCCATCGATAAATGATGAAAACAAATTCAAAACTCAAAGTCATGATATAGGGAAGCCAATATAGGAAAAATATTGGCCAAATATATTAGAATCAAAACTTGGAAAATATTTTTTGTACTCTAATTATATCTAAAAATTAAAAAAAAAAAAAGTAAAAGGGTATTAAGTTCGGCCGGGCCGAATCTTATATCATGGATCGCATTTGTCGAGTTATCTTATCTATCTATCTACCCGTTATCTCTCTTTATGCAAACAAATGACATAAGAAAATAATTGCGATGCTATTGGAGCTATATCGAGCAAAATTCGGATAATAATTGCGCCCTCTAGAGGCTTAAGAAATCAAGATTCAAGATCGGTTTATGTGGCAACTATATCAGGTTATGGACCGATTTAAACCATATTCGACATAAATATTGAAAGTCATAATGTAACACGTCGTGCAAAATTTCAGCCAAATCGGATAATAAATGCGCCCTCTAGAGGCTCATGAAGTCAAGATTCAAGATCGGTTTATATTGCGGCTATATCAGGGAATCGTACGATTTAATTTCAGCAAAATCGGATAGGAATTGCGTCCTGTAGAGGCTCAAGAAGTCAAGATTCCAGATCGGTTTATATGACAGCTGTTTAAGGTTATGAGCCGATACTTAGCACAGTTGTTGGAAATCATAAGAAAACACGTCGTCAGCCACATCGGGTAATAACTGCGCCCTCTAGTGGCTCAAGAAGTCAAGACCCAAGATCGGTTTATATGGCAGCTATACCAGGTTATGTACCGATTTGCGCAAAACTAAGCGAAGTTGTTTAAAGTCATAATAAAACACCTCATGCAAATTTTCAGCCAAATCAGATAATAATTGCGCCCTCCAAAGGCTCAAAAAATCAAGATTCAAGATCGGTTTATATGGCAGCTTTATCAGGCTACTTAGAACAGTTGCGAAACACGTCATGCAAAATTTCAGCCAAATCGGACAACAATTGGCGCTTCGAGGGGCTCAAGATGTCAAATATGGAGATCGGTTTATATGGGAGCTATATCAGGTTATAGACTTGGCACAATTATTTTAAGTCATAACGGAACACTATGTGCAAAATTTCAGCCAAATCGGATAAAAATGGAGGTTTCCAGGGGCTCAAGAAGTCAAATATGAGGATCAGTTTATATGGGAGCTATATCTAAATCTGAACCGATATGGCCCATTTGGCCCATTTTCATAACGAAACACGTGATGCAAAATTTCAGCCAAATCAGACAAAAATTGGACGGACGGACATGGCTTGATCGATTCAGAATGACGAGACGATCAAGAATATATGTATCTTGTGGGGTCTTAGGTGAACATTTTTAGGTGTTACAAACGAAAACGGAATTTTTATACCCCCATCCTATGGTGGTGGATATAAAAATCCGAAATAATACCCTACACCTGCCATAAAAGAAATCTGAACCGATTTTGATAAAATTTAACAAAAATGTTATTGTCATAAGAGATTTATATTTTGTACTAGCTGCACCCGGATCGCTCTGTTGGGCCTTCATAAGCACCACGCGGAAAATAAGTTTCTTACTTACTAGCACATGGATATTTTTTTATCTACCACCAAATACCTTCAAATGAACCCCATATAGCCATGATTGACAAATATTCACATTTTGGGAGGTGTTTTGAGGGTAGACAACCTCCTATCACTTAAACCTAATTTTTACTCCAGAATACCTTTTATTTGAGTCCCATGTTATCTTGATCGTCTCATATGCTCGCTTGGGACGGTTTTTGGTTTTGGGGTGGCCTCCTTGCTAATAACACTCAAATTTTAATATTCGATCATCATATTCGTACTCTACGCTCAAATACCTTTCATTGGAGTCCCATATGGTCCCTTTCGGTCGTCTTTTGATTTCGTGCGATAATTTTGGAGGGGTTTTGGGCTTGGGGCGGCGTCCTATATACTTGGATTTTATTTTGACATTTTATTTGTATTATACGCCCGAATTCCTTTCATTTGAGTCCCATATTGTCCCGATCGGTCAACTTTGATTTTTGGCGGTATTCTTGGGGTGGTTTTGGGATTGGGACCTCTCCCTAGATGCTTGGACTCAATTTTAAATATCATATTCATACTCTACGCCCATATACCTTTCATTTGAGTCCCATATTGTCCCGATTGGTCCACTTTTTTTTTTGGGCGGTACTCCAGGGGCAACACCCTAGATATTTGGATCCAATTTCCAACACCATATTCGTGTTCTACTCCATATAACTTTTCATTTGAGTCCCATATTGTCCCGCTCGGCCCGCTTTTTATTTTGGGCGGTACTCTTGGGCGACACCCTAGATATTTGGATCCAATTTCCAACACCATATTCGTATTCTACTTCCAAATACCTTTCATTTGAGTCCCATATTGTCGCGATCGGTCCACTTTCTATTTTGGGCGGTACTCCTAGAGCGGCGCCCTAGGTATTTTGATCTTATTTTAATCACCATATTCCTATTCTTCTCCCGAAAATCTTTCATTTGAGTCCCATATTGTCCCGATCGCTCCACTTTGATTTTTCGTGGTACTATTGGGGCGGTTTTAGGCTTGCAACGGCTCCCTAAGTACCTGGACCCAATTTTAAATATCATATTCATACTCTACTCCCATATACCTTTCATTTTAGTCCCATATTGTCCGGATCGGTCCACTTTTTATTTTGGGCGGTACTCCTGGGGCAACACCCTAGATATTTGGATCCAATTTCCAACACCATATTCTTATTCTACAACCGAAAACCTTTCATTTGATTCCCATATTGTGCCGATCGGTCCAGTTTGATTTTCGGCGGTACTCTTGGGACGGTTTTGGACTTGGAACGGCTCCCTTGGTACCTGGACCTAATTTTAAATATCATATTCATACTCTACTCACAAATACCTTTCATTTGAGTTTCATTTTGTCCCGATCGGTCCACTTTTTATTTTGAGCAGTACTCTTGGGGAGACCCCCAAGAATTCTACTCCCGAAAACCTTTCAATTGAGTCTCATATTGTGGTACTTTTGGGGCGGTTTTAGGCTTGGGACGGCTCCCTAGGTTATTGGGCCCAATGTTAAATATCATATTCATAATCTACTCCCAAATACCTTTCATTTCACTCCCATATTGTCCAGATCGGTCCTTTTCCTAGGTTGTTGGCGCCAATTTTTGACACCATATTCGTATTCTACTCCCGAAAATCTTTCATTTGAATCTCATATTAACTCGATCGGTCCACTTGGGTTTTTGGTGGTACTCTTGCGGCAATGTTGGGCTTAGAAAGGCTCTCTAGGTCCTTGGACCCAATTTTAAATATCATATTCATATTCTACTCCCATATACTTTTCAGTAGAGTCCTATATAGACCCGAACAGTTCACTTTTTATATTGGGCGGTACTCTTGGGGCGACAACCCAGGTATTTGGATTCCAGTTTTTAACACCATAATCGTATTCTACTCCCAAATACCTTTCATTTGGGTGCCATATTGTTCCGATCTGTCCACTTTCTATTATGGGCGGTACTCTTGGGACGACGCCCTATGTATTTGGATCCAATTTTTGGCACCATATTTGTATTCTACTTCCGAAAACCTTTCATTTGAGTCAAATATTGTCCCGATCGGTCCACTTTGATTTTTGGCGGTACTCTTGAGACGGTTTTGGGCTTGGGACGGCTCACTAGTTACATGGAACCAATTTTAAATATCATATTCATACTCTACTCTCGAAAAGCTTTAATTGGAATCGATCGGTCCACTTTTGAATTTGGGCGCTACTTTTGGGGCGGTTTTTAGCCTGGGGCGGCCTTCTCGTACTTTTACCCAATTTTAAATACCATATTCGTATTCTCAAATAACTATCGTTTGAGTCTCATATTTCAGGGGATGGAAGCCCATCAGATACCAAGGAATACATTTTTATGTCAGATTTGTACTCTACTTTTAAAAACCATTCATTTGATACCCATATTGCCCAAAGCGGTAAAAGTGAACTATTTGGTTGGTGTTTTTGGATGTGGACTACCCACTCGATGTTTAGGGTGTTATTTTAATGCCTTGTTAGTACTCTACTCTTAAATACCTTTAATTTGATACCCATATTGTCCCAATTGGTAAACATGTCCGTTCGCGAGGGTTTTGCGATGGGGCGTCCCCTCAGGATTTGCGAATGGGTTTCCCCCCAGGTTATTTGACCCTAAAAAACCAATGTCGTGTTATTCGGGTTACAATAAGGGGGCATACAAAATTTCGCTTAAATCGGTGCACCCATCTCCAAGATCTAGCATTTTAGTAAATGCTGGTAAGGGGGAGAGTCCCCCCTTCGCCCTTCGGATATCAGAAAATACAGTACCATGTTTTCACCGGGGCTCAAACTCTACCATCTGTGAAAATTTTCATCAAAATCAATTCAGCCGTTTTTTACCCTCCACCATAGGATGGGGGTCTACTAATTTCGTCATTCTGTTTGTTATACCTCGAAATATTCGTCTAAGACCCCATAAAATATATACACTCTTGATCTTCATGACATTTTAAGCCATATCCGTCTGTCCGTATGTCTATCGAAAGCACTTCCGAAGGAAAAAAGCAAGGCGCTTGGCGTTTTTCACAAAATACTTCTTATTAGCGTAGGTCCATTGGGATTGTAAATGGGCCAAATGGGTCTATGTTTTGAGATAGCTGCCATATAAACCAAACTGGGGTCTTGACTTCTGGAGTCACTGGAGGGCGCAATTCCTATCCGATTTGACAGAAATTTTGCACGATTTGTTTTGTTATGATTTTCAACAACTGTCCTAATTATGGTCAAAATCAGTCTTTAACCTGATATAGCTGCCATATAAACCGATCTCCCGATTAGACTTCTTGAGCTTCTAGAGGGCGCAATTCTTGTTCGATTTGGCTGAAACATTTTGGTATGACTTCAAACAACTGAGTTAAGTATGATTTAAATCGGTCCATATGCTGATATAAATGCAAAATGCAAAATTTGCCCATGAACATTCCACTAAGGAGCAGGGGCAAACTTCTCACATATCAATGAGTGCAGTCCGATTCAAGTTCAAGCTCAATGATAGGGGACCTACTTTTTATAGCCGAGTCCGAACGGCGTGCCGCAGTGCGACACCTCTTCGGAAAGAAGTTTTACATGGCAAAGTACTTCGCAAATGTTGCCAGCATTAGGAGGGAAAAACCAAGGCTGACATTTTTTTCTGATGGTCTCACCAGAATTCGAACCCAGGCGTTCAGCGTCATAGGCGGACATGCTAACCTCTGCGCTACGGTGGCCTCCATATGCTTATATAGTTGCCATATAAACCGACCTCCCGATGAGACAAACGGACGAGCATGTATATGGAAGCAATATCCAAATCTAAATCGAGAGTTAAGTTTCCCCGAATTATTTCAACAATATTTTACATCTCCACCGACATCTCTAGGGCAACATGGCCTTTAATATTTCTGCTGCAGTAATATTGCGATAACGATTTGTTTTCTTCTTCTATCATCTTCTGTTGCTGCCTAGAGTTTCTGTTTCTGTGTTTCCTTATTGACAATCTATGTTTGTATGTTGCCCAGATACATGAGTTTACTTTTCCTCTTCATTTTCATCATTTATAAGAAGTCGTGAAGAAGCATTGTTTCCCTCTTTTGCCTTCTTTTGTTGCTATTGTTTCAGAAATAATTTCGAACATTTGTTTTATGTATGCACGTCGCTAGCACAAGCTGTTTAAATGCGGAAAAAAAGAGCTTGTCATCTCTGTTTCAGTTGTAAGTTAATGAATTAAGTATCTCATTATAAGGAAGGGGAAAAGGAAGGGCAAAATGCAACATAAGGAAATAGGAGTTCTTAATATGCCAAGATGTTTCAAAAGATGTTAATGAACTCGTTTTGGTAGGAAATCAACAAAAACTTATAAAATCAAAGTTAGGAATTCCGTGCTTATAACCAAATCCTAAATTGTTTTCCATACCACGCTCCTTAGTTGTTTCATGTCTGGTATTGTGTCCCTACCTAAGTACCAGTGTCTGTCAGCCGCGAAAGCCGGGCAATGACATAGGAAATGCTCCAACGTCTCATCATCTTCCCCCCATGCCCTACACATGCTAGCACTTGCCGCACCGATATTGCATAGGTGAACTCGTAGTCCTATGTTTCCTGTTATGGTACCGAAAGCCTAACAGACCTCCTGCTTGCTTCCTTACAGTAATAGACTCGTCGTCTCACAATCCGGAAATTTCCATAGAATTTTCGTCATCCTACCGAAAGTTTCGCTGTTCCACAGTGTGACATGCGCATTTATCGCCCATGGCCTTAACTTGGATTGCGTCGCCCGGAAAGACTTTGGATTAACCAAGTTTATTGACGGCAGGCCAGAGGACGAGTCCCGTTATGTTACCGAAAGCTATACTGAACTCCTTCATACTTCCTTACAGTAATAGCCTTGTCTTCTCACGATCCAGATCTCCCCATAGGATTTTTGCCATCCTACCGAGAGTTTCCTTGGTCCCCAATTAAGCCCTTAACTCGGACTGCGTCGGCCAGAAAGGCTTTGGATTAGCCAAGGTTATTGACGGTACTCCTCTAGCTCTCATGGCCAAATCGTCTGCTCTTTTATTCCCCTTTACTCCCCTATGACCCGGCAAAAAACGAAGTGGGTCTTGCCATCCTCTAAGAAGGCGTTAATCTCCTTCTTATGCCCCAAGAGTGTTCCTGACCTTACCGTCCTGGTTGTTATTGCTCTTAAGGCCAGTCTACTGTTCGTTAAGATATTTACCCTCGACGTCCTCGCGCTAACACCATACCACCTCAAGGACTCCGCGATCACCAAGATTTCCATACCCCTAGTCCCTGGATTCTCAATGTGGACCCCAGGCCCACTCGGTCCTCTAGCTTTGATCCAGCCGTGTAGCTTGAACTTCCAGATGGGAATAGCAATTGTAAATGCCAAATTTCACGTGAGTATTCCATTAAGGAGCAAGGGATATTTCCCCCATAGTGCAGTTCGATTAAGTGATAAGGGTCCTCCTTCTTTATGCTGAGTCCGAATGGCGTAATGCTCAGCGGCACCACTTAGTATGAAAGTTTTAAAATTTCAGAATACCTCACAAATCTAACCAGCATTAGTAAGGGGAAAATCACCGCTGCAAATTATCCTGAGGTTCACGTCAGGATTGGAACCTCGACGTTTAGCGTAAAAGGCGGACATATGAACCTCTGTCCCACACTGTCCTCCCAGAGTGGCAATACCGAAGTTCCGTCAATCTCAGACTCTGGCGCTGGTAATAGTGCCATGCGCTCGACCTCAAGTGCCATATCTGGTATCCAATCCGAAACGTCTTCCGTTTCTTCCAGGTTTCCTATAGCCGCCGCGATTATACCACGATGGAGTGAACAGTAGGCCTATACTCTATCCATTCTCCCATCGCCAATAATATCAGTGGCTGCCTCACACTAAATCTGTATATCTATGGTCGGATGCCCATGAACATACCATTAAAGAACAGGGGCAAGCTTCTCCCATATGAATGAGTGCTGTCCGATTCATTTTGAAGATCAATGATAAGGACCCTCTTTTTTTATATCCGAGTCCAAACGGCCTGTCACCTGTTTGGGGAAAAGTTTCCACATGGCATTGTACTTCACAACTGTTGCCAGCATTAGGAGGGCATAGCCATCGCTGAAAATTGTTATACCATCAACCATAGGATGAGAGTATACTAATTTCGTCATTCCGTTTGTAACACCTCGAAATGTGGGTCTAAGACCCCATAAGGAGGAGGACGCAATGCATATACGATTTGGCTAAAATTTTGCACATATCGTTTCGGTATGACTTCCTACAATTGTACCAAGTATGGTCTGAATCATAACTACCGAAATTCGGAGTCAGTAGCCTTATCGTTTTCATCAAAAAATCATCTTAAGCGGTGAGGCTCATTTCTGGCTGCTTTGTCAATAAGTAAAAAATATGCGTTATTGATCAGACAGCAACCACACATCATCATTGCATACCGCAAAAATTACTGTTTGGTGCGGTTTATGAGCCGGCCGCGTCATTGGGCCGTACTTCATCCGCGCTACAACTCTTCAAGTCTCGATTGTTAACCCCTAAGTATAGGTTTTTTAGGGACGCTACAAAAGTAGACCGATTAGGACAGCAAACGACGCCATATTTTCTGCCACTCTATAGACATTTCTCTTCAGTAATGTTTGCCATTTCATGACGGAAAGATATGCGAGCCAACAACGAGACGAAATTATTTAAATGAACTACCGAAATTCGGAGTCATCAAAAAATCATCTTAAGTGGTGAGGCTCATTTCTGGCTGAATTGCTTTGTCAATAAGCAAAATATGCGTTATTGACCAGAGAGCAATCCACACATCATCATTGCATACCGCAAAAATTACGGTTTGGTGCGGCCGGCCCGGCCACGTCATTGGGCCGTACTTCTTTAGCGATGATCAAGACTGGCACGTTACTGTGAATGGGAATCGCTACCGTTCCATGACAATAGAATATTTTTAGCCTATTTGGATGACATGGACTTGAAGGACATGTGGTTCCAACAGGACGGCGCTACAAACCACACAACGAATGTCACAATCAATTTATTGAAAACTAAGTTTGAAGAAAGTGTTATCTCACAAAATTGTTCAGTCGATTGGCCACCACGGTCATGCGATTTGAAGCCGTTAGGCTATTTCCTGTGGGGCTATGTCAAGTCGTACGAAGATCGAAAGCGAAATTGCAGCAGTATTGGCCGATTTATGCTTGCAAAACATCGAAAATTGGTTTCAGAGTCTGGACTTCTGCAAGCGTGTCCGTGGTAGCTATGCAAAAGAAAACGAGTTCCATAAATAATGGCATCGAACGTACTATCACAGACATAAAGAATTTCATTGATATCCACAATCGTTTTTGTTTTATTTTAAAATACTTTTTTAGCGCTCTTATAGAAAACCCCGATATTTAACCTAGTCAGATATCGAAATCGTTTTATTGATTAAACATGGTGCGTCAAATTGGCCCACCTTCGCCTTCCTTGTGAACAGGCACATTTCAGTCTTCTCTGGGATTACCATGATTCCCCCTAGGTCTAGCCCAGTCGTATGCCATCTCCAAGACTCAATAAGCATTTCTACATAGCTGATTGGGATCTTTACCCCTTAGAAGTATCGTCTACTACATCGTCTACTACGCAGACGGGTTCAAATTTGGGAAAAGTGATCATTTAAATTTTTATGACAAATAACGTAGGTCCTCCACCGAGTTCCTGTGGTAGCATAGAATAATTGGTAGTTGACATGGTTCAGTCCAGAAACATTGTTCCGGGTCGCCCAAGGCTTCTGAAAGAGGGCATTATGCATCTTGCCCTTGCCGATTTTCTCTATCAGAGCGTGTGTAGCATTTGGTCCGGTGGTCCTCCAGCAAATGGGCATTTTTGGAGTCGGTGATAGTCTCATCGTCGGTTCCCTGTTCGTCAGGCTATATGAGCCTCCTGAGACTGCGCTGCCTTATGTTCGTATAGTAGCATCTTTGCCTATCCTAGTCTTCCGAATCTTGAGAAAGTCCGTAATAGTTCCATCGTCGGCTCACTATTCGTTAAGCTGTAGTTAGTCTATTGTCTCTGCCCCACCTTATGTTTTAATAATAGGGTCTTTGTCTTTCCCAGCCTTCCCAATATTTAGAAGGTCAGTAAAGGTTTGAACTTCGGCCGATTGTTTGTTATGCAGTATTGAGTCTCCTGTCATTGAACTGTCTAAAAAATATGTCACTCATACATTTCTATAGAAAAGTATGCCAATCAAACTTTTCTATATAATAGTGTGCTACTCAAACTTCCCTAAAAAACAGTGTGCTATCAAACTTTTCTTAAGAAAAATGTTCTACTCAAACTCTTTTATAGCAAACTGTTCCACTCAAACTTTCCCAAATAAAAGTGTGCTTTTCAAACTTTTCTAAATAAAAGTGTGCTTTTCAAACTTTTCTAAATAAAAGTGTGCTTTTCAAGTTTTTCCCAAGAAAAATGTTGCTGCCCAAATAAAAGTGTGCTTTTCAAAATTTTCTAAATAAAAGTGTGCTTTTCAAACTTTTCTAAATAAAAGTGTGCTTTTCAAGTTTTTCCCAAGAAAAATTTTGCTGCTCAAACTTTTCTGTACAAACTTGTCTGTCAAACTTTTCCAAATAAAAGTGTGCTTTTCAAACTTTTCTAAATAAAAGTGTGCTTTTCAATTTTTTCCCAAGAAAAATGTTGCTGCTCAAACTTTTCTGTACAAAAGTAGTATGTGCTACTTAAACTATTCTAAAAAAAATGTACTACTCAAACTTTTCTACAGAAAAGTGATTTACTCAAACTTTCCCAAAGAAAAGTGTGCTAATTAAACTTTTCCAAAGAAAAAATGTTCTGCTGAAACTTCTTTAGAAAATGTGCTACTTAAACTTTTCTAATGAAAATTGTGCTAATCAAACTTTTCTATGGGAAAGAGTGCTTATCAAACTTTTCTACAGAAAAGTGAAATTCACAAACTTTTCTATATAAAAGTATGCAATTCAATCTTTTTTATAGAAAAGTATGTTACTGAAACTTTTCTAAAGAAAAGAGTGCTACAAAAACTTGTCTATAGAAAAACGTGCTACTTAAACTTTTCTATGCATAAGTGTGCTATTCAAACTTTTCTATAGGAAAGAGTGCTATTCAAACTTTTCTATAGGAAAGAGTGCTACCCAAACTTTTCTATAGGAAAGAGTGCTATTCAAACTCGTATATGGAAAAGTAGGCTTTTATATGGAAAAGTGTGCTTCTTAAATTTTTCGGAAATTGTGTGCGATTTAAACTCTTCTATGGGTGCTAATCAATTTTTTTAAATAGAAAAATCTGCTACTCAAACTTTTTCGTAAAAAAATGCTATTTAAACTTTTTTAAAAAAAAGTATGCTTCTCAAACTTTAAAAAAAAAATGAGTGGTACTCAATTTCTTTGTGTAGAAAAGTGCGCTACTCAAACTATTCTGTAAAAATGTGTGCTATTCAAACTTTTCTACGATCTTTTTCTGTAGAAAAGTTTGGGTAGCACACTTTTCTGTAGAAAACTTTGAGACTCACATTTTTCTATAGAAAATCTGAAAAGAATGCTACTCAAACTTTTCTCTGGAATGAGTGCTACTCAATCTTTTCTACAGAAAAAGATCGTAGCCTATCCTAGTCTTTCCGATCTTGGAACACACAGCCTTGGAAACGTATAAAGCTATGCCTTTAATTATTAGCCAAACTTGTCATGGAGACTTTGTCAAGGACCAGCACAAGGAGAGTTCCTTCCTTCTTCTCCTCCCTGTTATAGACTTACCACTTCTTCGCAACCAAAACATGGTTTTGCTGGCTTAAGATTTGCACCATGCTTTCTGTTCCGAATTTGAACCCCATCCTTTGATGAAGACCGTCTCCTTTGTGAGCAAGTGACGTCAATTTTTCTCGCCAGGCCGAGCTATGCTACAATGAGGGAGTGCCAGTTTGGACTTTTCATAGTTTTTGAAAGGCGGAAGCTCTTTTTCAGCGTTTTAGCAGCATAATTCTGTTCCGGAAATCAGATTCTCTATCCAGCCTCCATAAAAGGGGTTGGAATATCAGTTCTGCGCTTTCGCTTGATTGCAATGCCGATGCCTACTACAGTCTCCTTCGTCTTGCCCCGGATTGCTTTCTCGATGTTATTGTGGGCTTATCAAAGCCCTCACTCATTACTGCCTTCATCCCGCTGACCTCATCTCCCGATTCGGCTGCGATGACCGTTTCATTGACACAGTCGATGTCTGAGTTTGAATAGGTGACGAACTGCGCATCCCCTTTGGGTTATGCGCCTCTTCTTTATTGGTTAGTCTGACGACTGGTTGTGCCCTTGAAACATTACTCTCGATTACAGGTGCCAAGGCAATGAAAACTCCACTCAACGGTTACTTTTTTTTGAAATCATATAAAATTTCAATCATATTTTGACAAAATTTATTAAAGAAATCAAATTTCCCCAATTTAAACTGAAAATATCCTTACTCTTAAAAAAAAATATCCCTTGACTCCCTTTACTCATCCAAAGCAATGACTGTTTTCCTGTATCTTTTTTCCTTCAGCCTGAATTGAAAATTGCCACAAAATGATGATGACTACAATGATTATGATGACATTAATTTCCAAAGACATAATTTTAAGCGTTTCGCTCTTTGTGCCTTTCTCTCTAACTCGCTGATGCAACTCTTTTAAACATTTCCTGGTGGAAATCCATTTTGTTCCTTAGACTGACAGGATGTCATAAACCAGTCAAATCCTACGGACCGTAATCATCTCTCTCAATGTGTTCCAACCTCTTCCCTAGACAACTCCCTAGAAATATAACGAAATTCAACACCCTCTCACTTCGTCTCTTGCACGACTCGGCCCACCAAAGTAGTAGGAAGTCCATGCACGTCATGTAGTATGTCAATTAGAGATGGCCATCTTGTTGCTTCCACACCACAGGACGAGGTGGATGTAAATGTGAATGTGGACGTAGACGTAGATGATGATTATGATGAACCCCAGCAAGGAAACAGTAGTAAGAATGGGTTGAATGAATGCATTGCCATAAATCGACTCGCCTGCCGTGTAATTAATTGCTTTAAAAAGATTTATGGCATTTTATGGTGGTGCTAACCCCCCTTCCCCACCCATTGATGAGTAGCTCTGTGGCTTGTGGTTGGCTACCAAACCGCCCAGCCAACCATTCATCCTCCACGAAACGAAAGTGCGCACAGCACAGATTGCAGAAAGTGACCTACAACAGTTTTTCGTTGACTGCTCTCTTTTAATCTTTTTAACCATTACGCCAAAGCTAAGGGGTATAGAAAACGGATGTACCCTCTTCTCCAGCATATATGGCTACAGCACTGTGCACGGAAGTTATGCTTACTGCGATGCAAAAATGCAGGTAAAACTGTGGTAAAGACTTCAAATTTAAGAATTTTTTTTTAAATTTTTATAGAAAATTTTGTCTGACGGAAAATTTTTATAGAAAATTTTGTCTGACCCAAATTTTTATAGAAAATTTTGTCTGACCAAAATTTTTATAGAAAATTTTGTATGACCAAAATTTTTATAGAAAATTTAGTCTGACGGAAAATTTTTATAAAAAATTTTGTCTGACGGAAAATTTTTATAGAAAATTTTGTCTGACGGAAAATTTTTATAGAAAATTTTGTCTGATCAAAATGTTTTGTAGAAAATTTTGTCTGACCAAAACTTTTATAGAAAATTTTGTCTGACCAAAACTTTTATAGAAAATTTTGTCTGACCAAAATTTATATAGAAAATTTTGTCTGACCAAAATTTTTATAGAAAATTTTGTCTGACCAAAATTTTTATAGAAAACTTTGTCTGACCAAAATTTTTATAGCAAATTTTGTCTGACCAAAATTTTTATAGCAAATTTTGTCTGACCAAAATTTTTATAGAAAAATTTGGTTTGACCAAAATTTTTATAGAAAATTTTGTCTGACCAAAATTTTTATAGAAAATTTTGTCTGACCAAAATTTTTATAGAAAATTTTGTCTGACCAAAAGTTTTATAGAAAATTTTGTCTGACCAAAATTTTTATAGAAAATTTTGTCTGACCAAAATTTTTATAGAAAATTTTGTCTGACCAAAATTTTTATAGAAAATTTTGTCTGACCAAAATTTTTATAGAAAATTTTGTCTGACCAAAATTTTTATAGAAAATTTTGTCTGACCAAAAATTTAACGAAAATTTTGTCTGTCGGAAAATTTTTATAGAAAATTTTGTCTGACGGAAAATTTTTATAGAAAATTTTGTATAACGGAAAATTTTGTCTAACGGAACATTTTTATAGAAAAAATTTTATAGAAAATTTTAACGGAAAATTTTTATAGAAAATTTTGTCTAACGGAAAATTTTTATAGAAAATTTTGTCTGACTGAAAATTTTTATAGAAAATTTTGTCTGACTGAAAATTTTTATAGAAAATTTTGTGTGACCAAAATTTTTATAGAAAATTTTGTCTGACCAAAATTTTTATAGAAAATTTTGTCTGACCAAAATTTTTATAGAAAATTTCGTTAGACCAAAATTTTTATAGAAAATTTCGTTTGACCAAAATTTTTATAGAAAGTTTCGTTTCGTTTTTTGACCAAAATTTTAATAAAAAATTTTGTCTGACCAAAATTTTTATAGAAAATTTTGTCTGCCCAAAATTTTTATAGGAAATTTTGTCTGATCAAAATTTTTATAGAAAATTTTGCCTGACCAAAGAGGAATATATACGACCGACCCTAGAAAGTATATATATTTCGGATCGGAGTAAAAATCTAAGACGATTTAACCATGTCTGTGTGTCTGTCCGTTCGTCCGTAGTAATCACTCTACAGCCTTCAAAGATTTAAATATTGAGCTGAAATTTGGCACACCTACACCTTTTTGCTGCACTCAGATTAAGTTTTGAACTGGCTAACGGACCATATTTGGATACAGCTGCCATATAGACCGATCTGCCGATAAAGGGTCCGAATTCCATAAAAGTTTTTTTTATTACTCGATTTTGCTGAAATTTGAAGCAGTGAGTTATTTTAAGCCTCCCGACATCCAATCCAAATATGGTTTAGATCGGACTATATTTAGCTATAGCTACCATATAGACCGATCTCGCGATAAAAGTTCTGAAGCCCTCAAAGCTTTATTTATTACCCGATTTTGCTGAAATTAGAAAGAGAAGGTTATTTTAAGCCTTCCGATACCCAACCCAAATACGGTTCCGATCGGACTATATTTAGATATAGCCGCCATATAGACCGATCGTGCCATTTAGGGTTTGAAACCCATAAAAGCTGAATTTATTACCCAATTTCGCTGAAAATTCAAACAGTGAGTTGTTTTAAGCGTCCCAACAGCAGATCTAAATTTGGTTGAGATTGGGCCATATTTATTGGGTTGCCCAAAAAGTAATTGCGGATTTTTTAAAAGAAAGTAAATACATTTTTAATAAAACTTAGAATGAACTTTAATCAAATATACTTTTTTTACACTTTTTTTCTAAAGCAAGCTAAAAGTAGCAGCAGATAACTGACAGAAGAAAGAATGCAATTACAGAGACACAAATAGATATAGCTGACTTATAGACCGATCTGCCGATATAGGGCCTTAAGCCCATAAAAGTCAAAAATTTATCCGATTTAACGAAAATTTAGGACAGTGAGTTACGTTAGGCCCCTTAACACTAAAATTGTCTTTGATCGGTTCAGATTTGGATATAGCTGCCATATAGACCGATCTCTCGATTTAAGGTTTTAATTCCATAAAAGGCGCATTTTTTGTCAGATTTCCCTCAAATTTAGGTCAGTGAATTGTGTTAGGGCCCTCGACATACCAGTTTTATTTGACCAAGATCGTGCCAGATTTGCATATAGCTGCCATATATACCGATCTCTCTATTTAAGGTCTTGTGCCCATTAAAGACGCATTTATCGCCCGACGTCGCTGAATTTTGGTATAGCGAGTTCTATAAGGTTCCTCAACATCCCTGTTCAATGCGGTCCGGATCGGTTTAGATTAGGATATAGCTGCCATATATACCAATCTGCCGATTTGAGGCAGATCGACATTCTAAATCGAACTAGCCATGTCTGTCCGTCCGTCTGTCGAAATCATGATAACGGTGGAACGCGTAAAGCTAACCGCTTACAATTTTGCCCAGATACT
Source organism: Stomoxys calcitrans (assembly GCF_963082655.1). Classification (NCBI taxonomy): domain Eukaryota; kingdom Metazoa; phylum Arthropoda; class Insecta; order Diptera; family Muscidae; genus Stomoxys; species Stomoxys calcitrans. The sequence goes on from NC_081554.1 coordinate 177,973,547, forward strand.
TTGTATTAATGTAGGTCGCTGGGGATTGCAAATGGGCCATATCGGTTCAGATTTAAATATAGCTCCCATATAAACCGATCTCCCGTTTTGACTTCTTGAGTCACTGGAAGCCGCTATTTTCATTGGATTTGGCTGAAATTTTGCATGAAGTGTTCTTTTATGACTTTCAACAACTGTTTCCACTACGGCTTATGTAACGGCCTATAACCTGATATGGCTCCCATATAAACCGATCTCCCGATTTCGCTTCTAGAGCACCTCCAAGCCGCAGTTTTCATCGGATTTGCCTGAAATTTTGCATGAAGTGTTCTGTTATGACTTCCAACAACTGTGTCAACTACGGTCTAAATCGGTCTATAACCTGATGTGGCTCTCATAAAAACCGATCTCCCAATTTCACTTCTAGAGCACCTGCAAGCCGCAATTTTTGTCCGATTTCGCTGAAATTTTGCACGTGGTGTTCTGTTATGACTTTCAACCAATGTCTCAAGTACGGTCTAAATCGGTCTGTAACCTGATATAGCTCCCCCGATTTGCCTTTTTGAGCAACTTCAATGCTGGCAACGTTTATGAGGTACTATGCCACGTAAAACTTCTCTCCAAAGAGGTGTCGCACTGTGGTCTCGGTTATAAAAAGGAGGCTTAAACTTGAATCGGTCTGCACTCATTGATATGTGAGAAGTTTACCCCTGTTCCTTAGTGGAATGTTCATGGGCAAAATTTGCAATATTGCATGGTGGTGGGTTCCCAAAATTCGGCCTGTTCGAACTTAGCACGCTTTTACTTGTTTTTCACTATTTTTATTGCCCACTGTCCCCAGGTTTTTTTTCTTCAATTTATATTTTAACTGTTTCTAGAAGGTTCATTTAAATATCTGCCCTATTCGCAATGTCTGACTTCCGGAATTTGATGCACATGCATCGACTGCAGTTGCAGCATAGTCCCCATCTACACCCACTGAATTGCCTGTAGTAGGTGGTTGATGAAAATAATGCTGCAAAGAAGAAAAATTGGTGTTCCAATGCAAATGTTAGCCCACAGCCATAGCAATTTTTGTTACTCTTAGATTTTTTTTTTGTCATGGCGAAATGTTTTGCCGCTTACAATTCAGGGCATATTGCGTGAGAGTTGGCCAAGTTTGTCTACTCAGTTATGGTGGACATTTTTTGTCGCCTCTGACTTTAAGTTTATTGACAACTGTGGCTACAATTTAGGTGAGGGTATGTACGCAACAAACTGTATTTGTACAACGCCATGGCATGCCATGAAGTAAAAACATTAAAAAATATAGGCTTAACCGGAAGCGGATATATTATCTGTGCTATCTACCTGCTGCCACTGCTCTCGCTGCTGTTGGCTGGTTGGTTGGTTGTGGCCAGCAAAGTTCGTTGGAACCAAACAACCTGCTGCTATCAAATGTATCACAGATGATATACCATGAGGCATCATAAAACAGCATACCTAGCCCACGACGCACACTATGTCTGTCCGTTTTGTACCAAACGGCTGGAAGCCACTGTCATCGAGTCGAGCATGTTATGGTTCGTTGAATTTTTGGTTTTATTTTGGTCTTTCCGCCTCATGAAAAACCCAGAACTCGCATCGGAAAGAGTGATGGAGTGAGGTGGGTGTGTGAATGCAAATCGTTCATGCTGGGCTTGGGTGATACACTTGCTTGCTATGCCTCACTCCTGTGGTCCATAAAAATAACGGCTATGCAGGTTACACCCAATGGTTTGTTCATTAGTTTTCACATACATTTATCAAGAGTTTCCCAAAATGCAGATGGATCACTGAAATTATTGGCAAATATGAGTGAAATATTTGAAAAAGCTGGGTTTATTTGAGGGAAAATAGTTTTCGGGATGAAATTTAAACAAGGTCACTACGAGTCTTGGTGAGTCAAGGCTATGCAAAAAAGCAATTATTTTAGCAGCACTGAGTCTTCCGTGCATTAAAATCTACTCGATTCATTCGACCCCACTCAGAAATGGCCAGCAAATCCTGGCAGAGTGTATCATCCATAACCCGCCTCTTGTTCTCCATCTCTCAAAGACTCGGCCTGTGGTCGAATGAGTACGAATGACAGAGCTTACCGCCATTCGCAAATGAGTAGATCGGATTCGATGTCTGACCCAACAGATCGGTGATGAAAATTAAAAAAAAAAGTAAAAAGGCGTTAAGTTCGGCCGGGCCGAACTTTGGATACCCACCACCTCGGGTATATATGTAAACCACCTTTCATCAAAATTCGGTGAAAATTTCATACCTTATACTCATATACCTCATACCGATCTGAACTATATACGACACGGATGTCGAAAAGCCGAACATAAGTCACTGTGTCAAATTTCAGTGAAATCGGATTATAAATGCGCTTTTTATAGGGCCAAGACTTTAAATCGAGATATCGGTCTACATGGCAGCTATATCCAAATCTGGACCGATTTGGGCCAAGTTGCATAAACATGTCGAAGAGCCTAACACTAAGCACTGTCCCAAATTTCGGCGAAATCGGACAATAAATGCCTCTTTTATGGGCCCTAAACCTTAAATCCAGAGATCGGTCTATATGGCAGGTATATTCAAAACTTGACCGATCTAGGCAAAATTGAATAAGGACATCGAAGAGCCTAACCAAACTCACTGTCTCAAATTTCAGCGACATCGGACAATAAATGCGTCTTTTATGACCCCAAAACCTAAAACCTAGATATCGGTCTATATGGCAGCTATATCTAAATCTGGACCGATCTGTGCGATATTGCAGAAGTATGTCAAGGGGCTTAACTTAACTCACTGTTCCAAATTTCGGGGACATCGGGCAATAAATGAGCATTTTTTGGGCCCAAAACCATAAATCAAGAAATCGGTCTATATGACAGCTATATCCAAATTTGAACCGATCTGGACCAAATTGACAAAGAATGTCATAGGGCCTAAGACAACTCACTGTCCCAAATTTTAGCGAAATCGGACCATAAATGTGGCTTTTATGGGCCTAATACCCTAAACCGGAGGATCGGTCTATATGGCAGCTATATCCAAATCTGGACCGATCTGAGCCAAATTAACGAAGAATGTCGATGGGCCTTACACAATTCACTGCCCCGAATTTTATCAAAATCGGATAATAAATGTGGCTTTTGTGGGCCTAAGACCCTAAACCGGAGGATCGGTCTATATGGCAGCTATATCCAAATCTGAACCGATCTGGACCAAATTGACAAAGAATGTCATAGGGCCTAAGACAACTCACTGTCCCAAATTTCAGCGAAATCGGACCATAAATGTGGCTTTTATGGGCCTAATACCCTAAATCGGAGGATATAGCTGCCATATAGACCAATCCTCCGATTTAGGGTCATAGGCCCATAAAAGCCACATTTATTATCCGATTTTACTGAAATTTGGGACAGTTAGTTGTGTTAGGCCCTTCGACGTCCTTCGTTGATTTGGCTCAGATCGGTTCAAATTTGGATATAGCTGCCATATAGACCGATCCTTCGATTTAGGGTCTTAGGCCCATAAAAACCACATTTATTATCCGATTGCGCTGAAATTTGGGACAGTGAGTTGTGTTGGGCCCTTTGATATCCTTCGTCAATTTGGCTCAAACCGGCCCAGATTTGGATATAGCTGTCATATAGACCGATCCTCCGATTTAGGGTCTTAGGCCCAGAAAAGCCACATTTATAATCCGATTTTGCGGAAATTTGGGACAGTGAGTTGCGAGAGGCCCTTCGACATCATTTGTTAATTTGGCTCAGATCAGTCCAGATTTGGTTATAGCTGTCATATAGACCGATCCTCCGATTTAGGGTCTTAGGCCCATAAAAGCCACATATATTATCTGATTTTGTTGAAATTTGGGACATTGAATTAAGTTAAGCCCCTTGAGATGATTTTGTAATACGGCACAGATCGGTACAGATTTGGATATAGCTGTCATATAGGCCGATCTCTCGGTTTTAGGCTTTGGTCCACAAAAGGCGCATTCATTGTCCGATGTCGCCGAAATTTGGGACAGTTAGTTGTGTTAGGCTCTTCGACATTTTTCTGCAACTTGTCCCAAATCGGTCCAAATTTGGATATATCTGCGATATAGACCCATATATCGATTTAAAATCTTGGCCCCTTAAAAGGCTCATTTATAATCCGATTTCACTGAAATTTGATACAGTGACTTATGTTAGGCTTTTCGACACCCGTGTCGTATATGGCTCAGATCGGTTTATTTTTAGACATAGCTACTAAAAAGACCTATATTTTGTTATACACAATTGAACTATGACTTGTACTTAATAGTATTTGGTCCAAATCGGGACATATTTCGATATAACTACTATGGGACATAAGGTATGCAAATTTCACCGGATTTTGGTTAAAGGTGGCTTACATATGTACCCGAGGTGGTGGGTATCCAAAGTTCAGACCGGCCTTAATAGTATTTGGTCCAAATCGGGACATATTTCGATATAACTACTATGGGACATAAGGTATGCAAATTTCACCGGATTTTGGTTAAAGGTGGCTTACATATGTACCCGAGGTGGTGGGTATCCAAAGTTCAGACCGGCCGAACTAAACGCCTTTTTACTTGTTTAAATTTGGCTTCTCAAACCCTTAAGAGCCTCCATCTTTAGCTCCAAAAGTACATCATAAATGATTTTATTTACCAATTTGCACATTTGCCAAAATTAAACAGAAAAAAAACGCGAAACTATAATAAAATTTTTTTGAAATATTTAACCAGCTTTTAATCCGTTAAACAGGTTCCAACCATCCAAAAAGCATTTAACATAGGTATGGTAATGTCACTTAATAAGCAATTTATTCGGCAAAAGTAACAACAAAATCACTTGAATTAATAATGCAACCAAACGTGCTTAAATTATTAATTAAACATTTTTTTATGTGTATTTAAATTGCTAAAAAAACGTAAAAAATTTGATTTAGGTTGTTGGGATGGTGGGGGGGGGGGAAGAGGGAGACTAAATGCCAAACCAAAAAATGTGTGTGTTTTATAATTATCTATGTGTCATAACAATCATAAAATTTAGTACAACCTTTTAAAAGGCTGTTGCACATAAATAATAATTAAATTAAGATATTTGGCTTAATTGAGGGATAAATTTTGTACCTTATTATTGATATATTTAAAAATTTCAATAAAAAAACTGGAACAATTTTGAAAAGTAAAGTAGGGGGCACAAATCGAAAAAAACCTTAAGGCAATTCAAAAAAACAATTTAAAATGTGCTAAAAAAAACAGGTTAAAACTTTGGATACCCACCACCTCGGGTATATATGTCAACCCCCTTTCGGCACAATCCGGTGAATATTGGATAACTTAAGCACCCAAATTCGATTTTCCTTCATCCACCTTTGTTGCCATCTCTCGATAGTCTCCTCTTGTATGGCCCGTGTATGAATCATTTATAATCTCTCCCTGTTCTCTCTGGATGTTGCACTTCACGGGATAGAGCCTGACGCGCTCCATGGCCTGTAGGTCTATCGGCACCATTCCGACTATTACAAGGCTTGCGGGCTCCGCCATTATCCGGTAGGATGATATGACCCTAAAGGCACCCGTCCCCTGTAACGAGAGCAGAGATTTTGCTCGGCATGATTTCTTTCTAGAGGTCGCAATTCTTATCCGATTTAGCTGAAATTTTGCACAGTCCCTTCTCCTAAGACCTCTAACCTACGTGCCAGGTATGATCGGAATTGGTACATTACCTGATATAGCTCCCATGAAAACCGATCACCCAAATGCGCTTGGGTAAAATTTTGCACTGTGATTGTTTCCTTCACTTCAAATATATGTGCTAAATACGGATTGAATCGGTCCATAACCTGATATATCTCACATATAACTCCCATATAAACCAACCTCCCGATTTTACTTCACGAGCCTCTAGAGAGCGCAATTCTTATATGGTTTGGTTGAAATTTTGCACAGTGACTTCTGCTATGACGTAGCAAATATGATTCAAATCGGTTTAAAATCTGGTCTAGCTCCTATATAAACCGATCTCCAGATTTTGTTTCGTGAGCTTCTAGAGGGCACAATTCTTATCTGATTTTGTAGTCGGATGTTTTCTATGACCTCTAACATACGTGCCAAATATGGATTAAATTGGTTTAAAACCTGATATAGCTCTATCAGGTTATGGACCGATTTGAACCATTCTTGGCACAGTTGTTGGATATCATAATAAAACACCTCATGCAAAATAAGAATTGCGCCCTCTAGAGGCTCAAGAAGTCAAGACCCAAGATCGGTTTATATGGCAGCTATATCAGGTTATGGACCGATTTGAACCATACTTGGCACAGTTGTTGGATATAATAACAAAACACGTCGTGCAAAATTTCATTTCAATCGGATAAGAATTGCGCACTCTAGAGGCTCAAGAAGTCAAGACCCAAGATCGGTTTATATGGCAGCTATATCAGGTTATGGACCGATTTGAACCATACTTGGCACAGTTGTTGGATATCATAACAAAACACGTCGTGCAAAATTTCATTCTGATCGGATAAGAATTCCGCACGCTAGAGGCTCAAGAAGTCAAGACCCAAGATCGGTTTATATGGCAGCTATATCAGGTTATGAACCGATTTGAACCATACTTGGCACAGTTGTTGGATATCATAACAAAACACGTCGTGCAAAATTTCATTCTGATCGGATAAGAATTGCGCACGCTAGAGGCTCAAGAAGTCAAGACCCAAGATCGGTTTATATGGCAGCTATATCAGGTTATCGACCGATTTAAACCATACTTGCCACGGTTGTTGGATATCATAACAAAACACGTCGTGCAAAATTTCATTCTGATCGGATAAGAATTGCGCACTCTAGAGGCTCAAGAAGTCAAGACCATAGATCGGTTTATATGGCAGCTATATCAAAACATGAACCGATATGGCCCATTTACAATACCAACTGACCTACACTAATAAGAAGTATTTGTGCAAAATTTCAAGCGGCTATCTTTACTCCTTCGGAAGTTAGCGTGCTTTCGACAGACGGACGGACGGACAGACGGACGGACATGGCTAGATCGACATAAAATGTCGCGACGATCAAGAATATATATACTTTATGGGGTCTCAGACGAATATTTCGAGTAGTTACAAACAGAATGACGAAATTAGTATACCCCCCATCTTATGGTGGAGGGTATAAAAATCAATTTGTGTTTGTTTGTTTGTATCTTTGTATATTCCTTATAAACTCAGAAACGGCTGAACCGATTTCCTTAAAATTTTCACAAAATTTTCACGTGGTGAAAATAGGGCGCTAAATTTTTTGATATCTGAAGGGAGGCGGACCCTCCCCCTTACCCCAATTTTCAGAAACGCCAGATCTCGGAGATGGGTGGTGTGAATTAAGCGAAATTTTGTGTGCTCTCTTATAGTAACCTAAAAACAAAAATTTTATATCCAAATTTCGGATGGGGTACCTAGGGGGGTGCCCCACCCCAAAAACCTATCAAATATATATATACATTAATCACGACAATATGGGACTCAAATGAAAGGTATTTAAGATTAGAAGACGTATCTGATATCCAATTGCAGGACCAAGTGTTTGGGGGTCCACCCCAACCCCCAAAACACCCCCCAAACAGGACTTATTTACTGACCATGGCAATATGGGGCTTAAATAAAAGGTATTTGAGTGTAGAATATGAAGTTGATATCCAGATTTGGGATCAAGTGTTTGGGGGCCGTCCATCCCTGAGAACATTCCCCAAAGAGGACAAATTTACGACCATAGAAATATGGGGCTCAAATGAAAGGTCTTTGGAAGTAAAGCAATAATTTGATATCGATATTCGGGAAAAGTGTATATGGGGCCAATTTTAAGACCAATGGCCATGTAAGGTTCAAATAAATGATATTTGGGAGTATTTCACGATGCTGATAATTTTTAGAGCTTCTGGGTGTCAAATGACAGGTATAGGGGAATAGAGCGCAAAATTTATACCCACTTTCGGGACCAATTTTCTAGAGGTCTTCTCCTTTTCCATATGAGGCTCAAATAAAGGTATTTGGAAGTGTTTGGAAATGTGTGACCATGTGACCATTTAGGGCACCACCCCTTTCTCAAAAAGTACAAATTTACTGACCATGGTAATATGTGGCTTAAATGAAAGGTATTTGAGATTGGAAAACTAATTTCATAACCAATTGTTGGGGCCAAGTGTTTGGAGACGCTTCATCCCATAAACTCTCCTTAAACCAATGGCAATATGAGGTTAAAATAAATGGTATTTGAGAGTAGAGCCGATATATTTTGCAGGGTTAAGTGTCTGGGGAACCACCCCATCCCCCAAAAAACCATTAAATCTGCCATATATATTTACCGGCCATTGTAATATCGGGTCTGAAATGAATGGTATTTGGGAGTAGAGCACGAAATTAATACTCACTTTCGGGATCACGTTTTTGGGTTTCACACCACACCCTTAACCCACCAACCACCACCATGGGTGCCTTCCCACTCCCAAAGTCCCCATAGGGATATCGGGCTCAAATAAAGTCTTTTAAGAATGGCCCTAATCCCTCCCTCATAGACCAATTAAGATCATATGGGTTCAGATAAAGGCAGTTATATTGTTATACTGTTAAAGGCTCTTTAATTGCCGAGATTAATATTCAAAGGATAATTTTGTTCCATATAAAGTAAAAGAAGGCGCAGCGGAGCGGGCCGGGTTCAGCTAGTAAGCCATTAAAAGCCGCGTTTATATCCCGATTTCACTGAAATTTGGATCAGTGAGTTGAATGGGGGCATCCGACCACTTTTAGTTTTAGCTGTCATACAGACCGATCTGCCGATTTTGGGTCTCAAGCACATAAAAATTGCATTTAGTACCCGATTTGGCTGAAATTTTAACGACGATATCCAAACCGAGGCCACCGTAGCGCAGAGGTTAGCATGTCCGCCTATGACGCTGAACGCCAAGTCTCGCCTGGCGAGACCATTACAAACAATTTTCAACGGTGGTTTTCCCCATGCTATGTAAAACTTCTCTCCAAAGAGATGTCCCACTGCGGCACGCCGTTTGGACTCGGCTGTAAAATAGAGGCCCCTTATCATTGAGCTTTAACTTGACTGCACTCATTGATATGTGAGAAGTTTGCCCCAGTTCCTTAATGGAATGTTCAATGGGCAAAATTTGCATTTGAGTTGAATTAATGCACCCGATATCCGAACAAAGTACGGTCCACATTTAGCTGACGATTTAGAGTCTTAAGCACATAAAAATCGCATTAAGTACCCGATTTGGCTGAAATCTTGAAACAGCCAGTTGTACCAGGCCAAACGATATCCAAACCGAGTATGCTCCAGATTAGACCTTATTTGGATAGGGCTGCCGTCTAGGCCAAAATTCGAATTTTTTGAATCTTGCGCTCATGAAAGCCTCACTTATTAACTGTTTTCTTTGAAATTGGAATCTTTTTATAACTTGTACCTGAACCAAATATGTCCTGAACAATTAATAAAATAGTATGATAAATAAATCCATGTTGGTGGTTATCCAAAGTACTGCACTGCCAAACTTAATGCCATTTTTATTTATAAATGCTAAAAACTTGAGCATCATAGTATCTTAAAATAATTATTTTCTCACTTTCACTGCCTTCCTCCTTATCGTTTTAACATCAAACGACAAGTTCAACATGTGTTTATGAGGTCTAATAAATTTACGACTGACTGACTTTTCGTGTTTCGATTTTATTTATGTGACATTCAATGAATTTGATGACTCTATTGTTGTACGACGAGGGTGCTGCGCCGATGCCATAACAAACTTCCACTATGAGAAATTTCTAAAAGACAAACATGGGGTACAAGTTAAATTGAATTCTTGGACTAGCAAATGAAATGGAATTTTAGATTGATGACATTAAGAACAAGTAAGAGCGTGCTAAGTTCGGCCGGGCCGAATCTTATTTACCCACTACCCTACATCGCATTTGTCGAGTTCTTTTCCCTTTGTTTGCCTTTTAGGTCATGAGAGAAGGCGTTGTACAAAATTTCTGCCAAATCGGACGAGAATTTCGCCCTCTAGTGACTCAAGAAGTCAAGACCCAAGATCAGTTTATATGGCAGCTATATCAGGTTATGAACCGATTTCAACCATACTAAACGCAGTTATTGTAACTAATATCAAAACACCACGTTCAAAATTTCAGCCAAATCGGATGAGAATTGCGCCCTCCAGAGGTTCAAGAAGTCAAGACCCAAGATCGGTTTATATGGCAGCTATACCAGGTTATGTACCGATTTGCGCCACACTTAGCACAAACATTGATAATCATAACAAAACACCTCATGCTCAATTTCAGCCAAATCGGATGAGAATTGCGCCCTCTAGAGGCTCAAGAAGTCAAGACCCAAGATCGGTTCATAAGGCAGCTGTATTAAAACATAGACCGATTTGAACCCTACTAAGCGCAGTTGTTAGAAGTGATACCAAAACACCACGTGCCAAATTTCAATCAAATCGGATAAGAATTGCGCCCTCTTGAGGCTCAAGAAGTCAAGACCCAAGATCGGTTCATAAGGCAGCTGTATTAAAACATAGACCGATTTGAACCATACTAAGCGCAGTTGTTAGAAGTGATACCAAAACACCACGTGCCAAATTTCAGTCAAATCGGATAAGAATTGCGCCCTCTTGAGGCTCAAGAAGTCAAGACCCAAGATCGGTTTATATGGCAGCTATAACAAAACATAAACCGATTTAAACCAAACTTTTTGCAGTTGTTGGACGTGATACCAAAACACAACGTGCAAAATTTCAGTAAAATCAGACGAGAATTGCGCCCTCTATAGGCTCAAGAAGTCAAGACCCAAGATCGGTTTATATGACAGCTATACCAGATTATGAACCGATTTGAACCACACTAAACGCAGTTGTTAGAAGTGATATCAAAACACCACGTGCAAAATCTCAGTCAATTCAGATGACAATTGCGCCCTCTAGAGGCTCAAGAAGTCAAGACCCAAGATCGGTTCATATGGCAGCTGTATTAAAACATAGACCGATTTGAATAATACTAAGCGCAGTTGTTAGAAGTGATACCAAAACACCACGTGCAAAATTTCAGTCGATTCGGACGAGAATTGCGCCCTCTAGAGGCTCAAGAAGTCAAGACCCAAGATCGGTTTATATGGCAGCTATATCAAAACATGCACCGATTTGAACCATACTAAGCGCAGTTATTGGAAGTGATATCAAAACACCAAGTGCAAAATTTCAGTCAATTTAGATGAGAATTGCGCCCTCTAGAGGCTTAAGAAGTCAAGACCCAAGTTCAGTTCATATGGCAACTATATCAAAACATGGACCGATTTGAACCATACTAAGTGCAGTTGTTGGAAGTGATATCAAAACACCACGTGCAAAATTTCAGTCAATTCTGATGAGAATTGCGCCCTCCAGAGGTTCAAGAAATCAAGACCCAAGATCGGTTTACATGGCAGCTATATCAAAACATGGACCGTTTTAAACCATACTTAGTACAGTTATTGGAAGTCATAACAAAACACCTCATGCAAAATTTCAGCCAAATCGGATAGTAATTGCGCCCTCTAGAGGTTCAAGAAGTCAAGATCAAAGATCGGTTTATATGGCAGCTATATCAAAACATGGACCGATTTGAACCACACTAAGCGCAGTTATTGGAAGTAATATCAAAACACCACGTGTAAAATTTCAGTGAAATCGGATGAGAACTGCGCCCTCTAGAGGCTTAAGAAGTCAAGACCCAAGATCGGTTCATATGGCAGCTGTATTAAAACATAGACCGATTTGAACCATACTAAGCGCAGTTGTTAGAAGTGATACCAAAACACCACGTGCAAAATTTCAGTCGATTCGGACGAGAATTGCGCCCTCTAGAGGCTCAAGAAGTCAAGACCCAAGATCGGTTTATATGGCAGCTATATCAAAACATGGACCGATTTGAACCATACTAAGCGCAGTTGTTGGAAGTCATAATTAAACACCTCATGCAAATTTTACCCAAATCGGATAAGAACTGTGCCCTCTAGCGGCTCAAGAAATCGAGATCCCAGATCGGTTTATATGGCAGCTATATCAAAACGTGGACCGTTTTGGCCCATTTACAATCGCAACCGACCTAAACTAATAAAAAGTATTTGTACAAAATTTCAAGCGGCTAGCTTTACTCCTTCGAAAGGTTGCATGCTTTCGACAGACAGATGGACGGACGGACAGACGGACTGACAGACGGACGGACATGGCTAGATCAACTTAAAATGTCATGAGGATCGAGAATACATACACTTTATGGGGCCTTAGACGAATATTTCGAGGAGTTATAAACAGAATGACGAAATTAGTATGCCCCCATCCTATGGTGGAGGGTATAAAAAAACAAAACTGTTTTTGAAAAATAAATTTTTAAGAAATTTTCTTAAAAACCATTTTTTTTTTATTAAAATCAACAGCAGACCCTCCATGTTATTCCTAAATTTCTTAAATCACATCATCTCATGCAGTCTCCCTCCCCTTCCTTCACCACTTTGCGCATAATTGCAAAATGTTAATGAGCTGACTAAAGACTCATGCCACTCAACTATCAAAAGGAGATTTTAGTCATTACCTCAGCCATCCATCACGAATGCCGATGCATTTACACAAGCACACACACACACATACACACACACTGAGATCTTTAGGGGCAAAATTTATGGCTTACTCGGTTTCGTTTTCTAAAGAAGGATCGAAGAAAATTGAAGATTACAACTTAATAATCGACCCACGCATAATCCGCGGCAGTAATTAATAACGCTCCAACACAACGTAACGCAGAGTGATCATTACGCTGCTTTTTACTGCCCATGTCTCTCCTCCGCACCCGAAAAAAAAACATGAAAAATGTCTGTATGTGCAAAGGGGGATGTGAGAGCAGAAAGCGGTAGAGAAGCAAAAACAGCGATACCGGCAAAAAAAAACATATCGTAGTAACGCTAAAAACTCATTTACGGCCAACGACGATATTTGTTTTCGTGCCGTTTTTATTAATGGCCATCATTTATAAATGTCGCCTGCCACCGATACGAATGCGAGTCGCAAAGCAAGTTGCGTTTTGGGAGAGATGAGAGTTTTTTTTTGCCTTTAGTAGCCATGGGCGTGGGATCAAAGGTGGTGAAAGGGGTTTTTAAAAGACCGCAAGATCTCAATATTAGCCACAGGTCTATATAAGACCATCAGTTCTTTAAAAGACCACCAGGTCTTTTTACCACCAGAAGGTTTTTAAAAGACCACCGTGGGCGTGGGATCGAAGGTGGTGAAAGGGGTTTTTATGAGGCCGCAAGGCATTAGCAATACCAATAGGTGTATATAAGACCACCAGGTCTATCAACCACCAGCAGGTTTTTAAAACACCACCGGATTTTTCTTTGGTACCCATGGGCGTGGGTTTAAATGTGGCAACAGGGGTTTCTAAAGTCCGCTAGGTTTTGATAATACCACCTTCAGAAGCCTTTACAAGACCAATAGTGGTCTTGTAAATAACACCATAGGTCTTTAAAAGACCACAAGAGGTCTTTATTAGACCATCAAAGGTCTCTATAAGATCAAAAGAATCCTTCCTAAGATCTTCATAGGTTTTTTACACACCCGGAAGCATTTATTAGACCACCAAAGGTTGTATAAGACCTTCTCAGGTCTTTATATGACCGTCAGGTGATTTCTAAACTGTCCAGAGGATTTATAAAACCATCAAAAGTCATTAATAAAAACCAAAGTGGTATTTTTAAGTATTAAGAGGTCTTTATAAGTCCTAAAGACTTCTGTGTAGGGCCACCAATGGTCTTAGTAGGGCCACCAAAAGTGGTCTTTATAAGGCCACCAGAGGTATTTATAGGACCGTCAGAGATTTTTATAGATAATCAAAAGTCATTGAAAACCAAAAGAGGTCTTATAAAACCAACAGAGCTCTTTCTAAGACCGTCAGAGGAATTTTATAAGACCTTAATAAGGCCTTAAAAGGTCTTTTGAAGTATTTTGGAAGTCTTCAGAAGACCTTCAGAGGCTTTATTAAGACCACCAGTGGTCTTTCTATGACCTTCAGAGGCTTTATTAAGACCAACAGAGGTCTTTCTAAGACATTCAGAGGAATTTTATACGACCTTAATAAGACCTTAAGAGGTCTTTTTAAGACTTTTGGAAGTCTTCAGAGGCTTTTATAAGACCGCCAAAGAAGTTTATAAGACCACCAGAGGGATCTGTAAGACCACCAGAGTGCATTTTAAGACCAATAAAGGTTAATATGACATCAACAGGGGTCCTTCTAAGACCTTCAGATGTCTTTATAAGAGCATCAGAGGTCTTCATAATATCAGCAGAGGTTATTATTAGATCACCAGGGGGTATATAAAGCCCAGAAAGGTCTTTATTAGACCATCAGAAGTTTTTAAAATACCACCAAAGACAAGACAGCCAAAGATCTTTATAAGACCAACTGTTGTCTTCCTTAGACCTTCAGAGGTCTTTCGAAGAAACTTCAGAGGTCTTTGTAAGAACTTCGGAGATCTTATCACCAGAGGTGATTATAAGATCACCAGAGGTGATTATAAGATCATTACTTGTCTTTATAAGGCAACCGGTGGTTTTAACAAGACAACCAGTGGTCTTTATAAGACAACCGGTGGTCTTTATAAGACAACCGGTGGTCTTTATAAGACAACCGGTGGTCTTTATAAGACAACCGGTGGTCTTTATAAGGCAACCGGTGGACTTTATAAGACCATTAGAGATCTTTATAGACCACCAGATGGGCAGAGGCCTTTATAAGACAACAGAGTATTTTATAAGACCAGCAGAGATCTTCCAAATACCTTCAGAGGTCTTTGTAAGACCATCAGACGTCTTTGCAAGGCCTTCAGAGGTCTTTGTAAGACCTTCAGAAGCCTTTGTAACATCTTCAGGGGCCTTTGTAACACTTTTAGAGGCCTTTGTAAGCTTTAGGGATTTCTATAACAGGTTATTATAAGATCACCAGAGGTTATTATAAGATTGCCAGAAATATTTATAAAATCACCAAAGATCTTTATAAGACCAACAGAGGCCTAAGATATTCAGACGTTTTTTTAACACATTAAGAGATCTTCATTAAAGTTCAGATTTGTTTATAACACCTTCAGAGGTCTTTGTAAGACGTTAAGAGGTCTTTATAAGACCACCGTAGGATTTCGAAAACTACCAGACGATTTATAAAACCACAAGACGTCTTTGTGAGACAATAGTAGGTCAGACTTAAACCTCCAGATGTTTTTACAAGGCCACTAGAGGTCTTAACAAGACCAGGAGGGGTCTTAACAAGACCATCAGAAGTCTTTATGAGATCACAAGGGATCTTTATAACACCACCAGGGGACCAGGGGTATTTGTTAAACAACTAGGGGTTAAGACCACCAGAGGTCTTTATATGACCAACAGAGGTCTTTACATGACCACCAGAAGTATTTATAAGACCACCGGAGATCTCTATAAGAACACGAGAGATTTTTATAAGACCAGCACAGATCTGTATAAGATCACCAGAAGTCTGTATAAGACCACCTGAGGTCTGTATAAGACCAGCAGAGTTCTGTATGTATTTATAAGACTGCTAGCGGACTTTATATCACCGCTTGAGGTTTTTATAAAATCACTAGTCGTCTTTATAAGACATACAGAAGTCTGTACAAGAACACTAGAGGTCTGAATGTGACCACTAGAGGTCTTCATAAGACCACCAGAGGTTTTAGTAAGAACACGGGAGGCTTATATAAGACCGCCAGAGGTCTGTATAAGACCACTAGAAGTCTGAATAAGACCTCTGGAGGTGTCAATAAGACCACTAGAGGTCTTTAAAAGACTACCAGAGGACCTTATGATACCCGTAGAGGTCTTTATAAGACCACCAGAAGTCTGTATAAGACCACACGAGGACTTTATAAGACCACCAGAGGTTTTATGAAGAACACGGGAGGTTTTTATAAGACCGCAATTGGTCTGTATAAGACCACAGGAAGTCTTTATAAGACCACAACAATTTTGTATAAGACCACATGAGGTATTTATAAGGCCACCAAAAAGTTTTAGTAAGAACACGGGAGTTTTTTATAAAACCGCCAGAGGTGTGAACAGGACCGCTGGAGGTGTGAATAAGATCACTAGAGAGGTTTGAAAGACCTCCAGATGTCTATATAAGACCATACGACGAATTTATAAGACCACCAGAGGTTTTAGTAGGAACACGGGAGGTTTTTATAAGACCGCAATTAGCCTCTATAAGACCACTGGAAGTCTTTATAAGACCACAAGAAGTCTGTATAAGACCACAAGAAGTCTGTATAAAACCATCAAAGGTCTTTATAAGACCACCAGAGGTCTGTATAAGACCAGAGGGCCTCACGATACCCCTAGAGGTCTGTATAAGACCACACGAGGTCTTTATAAGACCACCAGAGGTTTTAGTAAGAACACGGGAGGTTTATATAAGACCGCCAGAGGTCTTTATAAGGCCACTAGAGGTCTGGATAAGACCACTATAGGTATGAACAAGACCACTAGAGGTCTTTGAAAGACTACCTGAGGACCTTATGATACATGAGAGGCCTTTATAAGATCACCAGAGGTCTGTATAAGACCACACGAAGATTTTATAAGACCACACGAGGATTTTATAAGACCATTAGAGGTTTTAGTAAGAACACGTGAGGTTTTTATAAGACCGCAATTAGTCTATATAAGACCATTGGAAGTCTTTATAAGACCACAAGAAGTCTGTATAAGACCCCCAAAGGTTTTTATAAGACAAGAAGTGTGTAAGAAGTATGTATAAGACCAGCACAGGTCTTTATGAGATCATCAGAGATCTGTAAAAGACCACAGAGGTCTTTATAATACCACCACAATTCTTAATAAAACCACCAGATGTCTTCATAAGACCATTGGGGGGTTTTTGGGACCACCACATTCTTTATAGTATCTCAATGATCGTTATAAGGCCACCAAATTTATAATAAGACCACTAGCAGTCTTTATGAGGTCTGCAGAGGTCTTTATTACACCATCAGAGGTCTTTATAAGTCTTTAGGAAGCTATTTTGGCGCAGAGGTTATCATGGCCTCTTATGACGCCGAACGCCTGGATCAAAGCCCGATGTGAATATCAGGAGTTTTTTCAGCGAATGCTGGCTATATTTGTGAGGTATCCTGCCATGTAAAAATTTCTCTACCAAGTGTTGCCGCAATTGCGGCACGTCGTTCGGATTCGGCATATATAAGGAGGCCCCTTATCATTGAGTTTAAACTGTAATCGGATGGTACTCATTCTTATGAGAGAAGCCTCTCCTGTTCCTTAATGGAATGTTCATGAGAAATTTGGTATTTAGTAGAAGTCTTTATAAGGCCACTGATGGTATTTATAAGGCCACTGGGGATCTTTATAAGGCCACTGGTGGTCTTTATAAGACCACTGGGGGTCTTTATAAGACCACTGGGGGTCTTTATAAGGCCACTGATGGTATTTATAAGGCCACTGGCGGTCTTTATAATGTCACTGCGGGTCTTTATAAGACCACTGGAGGTCTTCATAAGGCCACTGGAGGTCTTTATAAGGCCACTGAGATCTTTATAAGGCCACTGGAGGTTTTCATTAGGCCACTGGAGGTCTATATAAGGCCACTGGGGGGTCTTTATTAGGCCACTGGGGGTCTTTATAAGGCCACTGAAGGTCTTCATAAGACCACTGGAGGCCTTTATAAGGCCACCGAGGTCTTTATAAGGCCACTGGAGGTCTTCATAAGGCCACTGGAGGTCTATATAAGGCCACTGGGGGTCTTTATAAGGCCACTGGGGGTCCTTACAAAATAACTGGGGGTCTTTCCAAGACCACTGGGTGTCTTTACAAGACCCCTGAGGGGCTTTATAAGGACACTTAGAGTCTTTACAAGACAACTAGGGGTCTTTACAAGGCCACTAGAAGTCTTTATAATACCGCTAGAGTTCTTGATATGACCACCAGGCCTTTACAAAAACACTGTGCCACGCCCATGTTTCCATTCCAAAAAAAAAAAACATTAAGATATTTTACCAATCTAGCAATGAAAATGTGAAATGAAACATAAAAATGAAGCCAAAAATGCAATTCGCGCACAATTCGTAATAATTCGAAGACAGATAAACCAATATGGACAATGATTACGATGAAGGATGAATGGTTGGTGGGTGAGTGATGGACAGCCGTTTAAGTTGGTCGCTGATTGATATGACACAGGGAACGCGCGATTTTGCGCACATTCCATGCAATTAACTCATAAATCTCAGCTATGGGGCGGCAAAAGCAATGGAATTGATATGAATGGGGCGACTTAAAGATGCCTGGATGTTTTTTTTTCCTCCATTTTTTTTTGGTTGCCATATTTTTGGGAGAAACACACACACACACAGAGACAGGGGGACAAGTAATTCTGGCAGTTAGCAGGCGTTTTTAATCTGCACCCAAAATGACCATAAATATTCATATAGTTACCCCATGGATAATGCAAAACAGCAGCAGCAGCAGCACCAACAGCTTCAATAACGAAACGATGCCCCTTAAATCCTGTGGTGAGTCTTAGCTCTAGCCTTAAGGCACGTATTTGCGCGTCTTTGCCTTTGGCTCAAATTGCAGTCTCGAGTGCAAATTAAATGTGCCTTGCATGGCAAATAACCGCCAGCAATTTTTGAGCATGTGCCAACGACTTATGTGACACATTTATCGATACCCACCAAAATGATCTACGACCAGACAAACGATAGCGGCGGTGCGGCGCGTCACAAACTTTATGAAAAATATTTCAATTTAAGAGAAAACGTGCAACAAATATCAATGGCTACAAAAAACACGAGGGAGTCGGAAAAAAACCCAAAAAGGCATCCCCAAGACTCAAGCATAGTCATCCAAAGATCGCCCAGAGGCAGCAGTAAAAAAAATTATGTTTAACTTTTCGGTGGCTGCTGCATTAGTTGCTACTGTTAAAAATTCGCAACGTTTGCCAAAGGGACGCTTAATAATTGTCATAATTTTAATGCCCACCACCCGCTGTGATTGTGGTTGCGAAAATTACGAGTTCGCGGAAATTGTAGCCAGCAGCCCAGCTCGGCAGGATCAGCAACATATCAAATGCTTCTTAGCACCCCTCACCCCCCAAAGGAGCCCTACGCTTTGGCCAATTGAGAAGGTTTGTGGTGGCCCCGTAGACCACATGTGGTTTTATGCGGCCCAGAATCGTGGCAGCTTCCTTGCTGCAGATAATCCCTAAGCGCGTATATTAAAGTAGCGGCAGATGTTATTGATAACAACGCTGCTCATGAAATATTATTTATATGAAATCTGATGTTGGTGGTTGCTTGCTCTGGTGGTGCAACACCAAACTCTCAAAAGCCTAAGCTAAGACCGCCAAAGCTGTCCTTCTTTGCTTAGCTCCGAAAAAAAGGGACCCACTTTGTAAAACATCATCGTTGCCTGAGCCCAACGTAAACGCAATTAATTCACGCTGATAAATCTTAAAGTGCTAACTACATGACAACAACAAAGTACTTACAGAGATTCTCCACAGACTCCAGAGGCCACAAGGAAACCTATTTGGCAAGGTGTGGAATCCCAAACCATAGGCCGAGGCACAGTGGCTATGTATGAGAAAAACCAGTTACCACTTATTTTAGCTTTAAGCGTTGAGAAACTACCTTTCCACTTGCTTCTTGGGATTCCACTGTGCAACGTCATGCCTTTTCCTTCCTTTTCAGCATCATTTAATGACCTACAGTGATTTCATCCTCCAGAACTAACATTCGCTTAAGAAAAAGGTGTTACACCTACATAGCCGAGAATATGGCACCAACATCAGGGCGTTTACTTTCAATTTGTTGCAATAGGGGGGAAAATTGATGACTCTTATTAGCCCAAAAGATACGCGTTAACTATTCGTTTTCGTGGGCCAAATAACCAAGAAAAAGACGATTGCATTCACAGAAAAATATCACAAGAAGAGCAAAGCAACTAAATGAAGTTTCAGCTTCAGCTACTGGTTTCCAACGAAATTGGCTGCTTTGAAGTTATAGCCAGACGGACGACGGACAGACAAGCAGACACATTTCTGTGTAACTTGAGTAACTTGGAAGCTGGCCAATATTTGTAAACCTGCAAACGCATGTATAATGGTGTGGTGTGGGTATGTAATAGCAGTTATGATTTGTGGAAATGCTAAGAGTTTTCTTATACCGTAGGAAAGCTTAAGGAACCGATTTCCAGACGGTGGCCACAAAGCAGGCCATAGGAAATTCATCAAATGTCCAAGTTTAAATTAGTTATTCGACACTTGTACCCAACGATGCCTTGCCGAAGAGCTTATGTGACTCAATGAAACAGCAGGAGAAGAATAACGAGGAGGAGAGTGGTGACCATGGATGGTAGCTAGGCTGCTGATACTTATGATCACCAAATGATCGTTTAATGCGTGACTAGAACTAATTTTGCATAAGAAACACAGCACGTGTATGATTCAAGCAACCATTTTGCATAGCAATACTTTTTTATACCCTCCACCATAGGAGGGGGGTACAATAATTTCGTTATTTCGTTTGTAATACATCGAAATATTGAACTGAGACCCAGTTCTTATATATAACAAGTAAAAACGTGCCAAGTTCAGCCGGGCCGAATCTTATATACCCTCCACCATGGATCGCATTTGTCAAGTTCTTTTCCCGGCATCTCATCTTAGGCAAAAAAAAGGATATAAGAAAAGATTTGCTCTGCTATTAGAGCGATATAATGATATGGTCCGGTTTGGACCACAATTAAATTATATGTTGGAGACCTGTGTAAAATGTCAGCCAATTCGAATAAGAATTGCGTTCTTTGTGAGCTCAAAAAGTAAAATAGAGAGATCGATTTATATGGGAGCTGTATCGGGCTATGGACCGATTCAGACAATAATAAACACGTATGTTGATGGTCATGAAAGAATCCGTCGTACAAAATTTCAGGCAAATCGGATAATAATTGCGACCTCTAGAGGCTCAAGAAGTCAAGACCCAAGATCGGTTTATATGACAGCTATATAAGGTTATGAACCGATTTGAACGATATGTGGCACAATTGTTGGATATCATAACAAAATACTAAGTGCCAAAATTCATTCAAATCGGATAAGAATTGCGCACTCGAGAGGCTCAAGATGTCAAGACCCAAGATCGGTTTATATGGCAGCTATATCAAAACATTCACCGATATGGCCCATTTACAATACCAACCGACCTACACTAATAAGAAGTATTTGTGCAAAACTTCAAGCGGCTAGCTTTACTCCTTCGGAAGTTAGCGTGCTTTCGACAGACAGATGGATGGACGGACGGACGGACAGACGGACGGACATGGCTAGATCGACATAAAATTTCACGACGATCAAGAATATATATACTTTATGGGGTCTCAGACGAATATTTCGAGAAGTTACAATCAGAATGACGAAATTAGTATACCCCCCATCTTATGGTGGAGGGTATAAAAAGTAAAAGCGTGCCAAGTTCAGCCGGGCCGAATCTTATATACCCTCCACCATGGATCCAATTTTTCAAGTTCGTTGATTGACTTTTTCAGTATATATATATGAACTGCATCAAGTTATTGACCCAAATGGACCATACTTGTCATGGCTATTAGAAGTCATAGAAAAATACCACCTTTGAAATTTCATGCAAATCGAGTAAAAATTGCACCCTCCAGTGGTTCAGAGTGTCAAATTGGGAGATCGGTTTATATGGCAGCTATATCAGGTTATCAGGTTATCGACCGGATAAGAATTGCGCCCTTTAGAAGTTCAAGAAGTCAAGACCCAAGATCACTCTATATAACAGGTTATGAACCGACTTGAACCATACTTAGCACAGTTGTAGGAAGTCATACCAAAACGACATGTGCAAAATTTCAGTCAAATCGGATAAGAATTGCGCCCTCTAGAAGTTCAAGAAGTCAAAAACCAAGATCGGTTTATATGGCAGCTATATCAAAACATGGACCGATTTGACCCATTTACAATCCCAACCTACTTGTAAGGGCTCAACATATCTAATCGGGATATAGGTCTATATGGCGCCTTTATCTGGTTATAGACTGATTTAGACTATACAAAGCACAGTTGTTGGATAAGAATTGCGCCCTCTAGAGGCTTAAGAGACCAAGACCCAAAATCGGGTTATATGGCAGCTATATTAGGTTATCAACCGATTCGAACCATACCGAGCACATTTGTTTAAAGTAATACCAAACCACAACGCACAAAATTTCAGCCAAATCGGATAAGAATTGCGCCCTCTAGAGGCTCAAGAAGTCTAATCGGGAGATCGGTTTAAATGGCGGCTTTATCGGGATATGGACTGATTTAGACCATACTTAATACAGTTATTGGAAGTCAAAATGAAACACTTCATGCAAAATTTCGGACAAATCGGATGAGAATTGCGCCCTCAGTGACTCAAGAAGTCAAGACCCAAGATCAGTTTATATGACAGCTATATCAGATTAAATACCGATTTGAACCATACGAAACACAGTTGTTGGATGTCATAACGAAACACTTCATGCTAAATTTCAGCCCAACCGGACACAAAGTGCGGCTTGTAAGGGCTCAACAAGTCTAATCGGGAGATCGGTCTATATGGCGGCTATATCAGGTTATAGACTGATTTAGACTATACAAAACACAGTTGTTAGGAGTCATATCAGAACACTTCGTGCAAAATTTCAACCAAATCGGATAAGAATTGCGTCCTCTAGAAGCTGAAGAAGTCAAGACCTAAGATCGGTTTATATAGCAGTTATATCAGTTTATGAACTGATTTGAACCATACTTAAAACAGTTGTTTGAAAACATACCAAAACACAATGTGCAAAATTTCAGCCAAATCGGATAAGAATTACGTCCTCTAGAACCTCAAGAAGTCAAGACCCACGATCGGTTTATATGGCAGCTATATCAGGTTGTGGACCTATTTGAACCATACTAAGCACAATTGTTGGAAGTCATAACGAAACACGTTATGCAAAATTCCAGCTAAATCGGATAGGAATTGCACCCTTTAGAGGCTCAAAAAGTCTTATCGGGAGATCGGTTTATATGGCGGCTATATCAGGATATGGACTGATATAGACCTTCCCTAATACAGTTTTTGGAAGTCAAAATGGTGTCGGTAATGGCTTCGTTCGATTTATTTCGAGCTTTCTCAGTAATCACAATATTCGAGTAGTTATAGATGGGTTCTCATCCAATGAGCATAAATTGACCGCAGGTGTACCCCAGGGCTGTGTTCTTTCTCCTTCTCTTTTTCTTATTTTCATCAACGATCTGTTGAGTCAGACATCGAATCCGATCTACTCATTCGCGAATGAGAGTAATCTCTGTCATTCGTACTCATTCGACCATAGGCCAAGTCTTCGAGAGATTGAGGACAAGAGGCGGTTAATGGATGATACACTCTACCAGGATTTGCTGACCATTTCTGAGTGGGGTCGAATGAATCGAGTAAATTTTAATGCACGGAAGACTCAGTGCTGTTTGTTGTCACACAAACGATTCGCTGACCCATTACAATGATCTTTGTCTATTAACGATATAGATGTTGAGCAATCAGAATCTCTTGATGTTCTTGGCATGAAAATACAAAGTGATGTCCGTTGGGCCAAACATGTATTCGAAGTGTCGAAAGAAGCATTCAGGTGTTTAGACTTCCTTAAACGGTGTAAGAATTACTTAACTCCGTCTGATCTTCTTAACATCTACATCACTTTCATAAAGGCCGAAAATGGTGTACAATTCACATGTATGGGCTGGAGCTTCAAAATCATCCCTGGAGCTACTGACCGTGTACAGAGGAGAGCGATGGCGTTGATTGGGGACAGTAGGGTATCCAACCCCATTGTCTCCCTTGAACATTGTTGCAATGTGGGTTGTTTGGCGCTGTTCTATTGGTACTTTCAGGCATTATAGAGGGAATTCTTATGTCGCCTGAACCTTTCGTATGTGGAAACGACTTCCGGCTAATGTTTTTCCCACCCACTTTGACATCCAGAGATTTAAGACAAATGACAATAAATACGGGCCACCGTAGCGCAGAGGTTAGCATGTCCGCCTATGACGCTGAACGCCTGGGTTCGAATCCTGGCGAGACAATCACAACAAAATTTTTAGCGGTGGTTTTCCCCTCCTAATGCTGGCAACATTTGTGGGGTAATATGCCATGTAAAACTCCTCTCCAAAGAGATGTCGCACTGCGGCACGCCGTTCGGACTTGGCTATAAAAAGGGGCCCCTTATCATTGTGCTTAAACTTGAATCGGACTGCACTCATTGATATGTGAGAAGTTTGCCACTGTTCCTTAGTGGAAAGTCCATGCGAAAATTTGCATTTTTTGGATAATAAATGTGGCTTTTATGGGCCTAAGAGCCTAAATCGTCAGATCGGTCTATATGGCAGCTATATCCAAATCTGGACTGATCTGAGCCATATTTGATTTGAATGTCGCGAGGTTTAAAACAACTCACTGTTTCAGCGGAATTGGGTAATAAATAAAACTTTTATGGGCTTCAGATCCTTTACCTGCAGATCGGTCTATATGACAACTATATCTAAATATAGTCTGATCTGAAACATATTTTAATCAAATATTGGGAGGATTAAAACATCTCACTGTTTCAAATATGGTTAAGATCGGACTATATTTAGATATAGTTGTCGTAAAGACCGATCTGCTGATTTAAGGTCCGACTCAAATATGGTTCAGAACTTCTTAATTGTGTGGGTCGGTTGGGATTGTAAATGGGCTCTATCGGTCCATGTTTTGGTATAGCTGCCATATAAACCGATCTTGGGTCTTGACCTCTTGAGCCACTAAAGGGCACTATTCCTATCCGATTTGGCTGAAATTTTGCGTGATGTGTTTTATTTTGACTTCCAACAACTGTACTGAGTATGGTTGAAATCGGTCCATAACATGATATAAGTGCCATATAAACCGATCTCGGGTCTTGACTTCTTGAGCCACTAGGGGCACAATTCTTATCCGATTTGGCTGAAATTTAGCGTAATGAGTTTTATTGTGACTTCCGACAACTGTGCTGAGTATAGTTGAAATCGGTTAATAACCTGATATAGCTGCTATATAAACCGATATCGGGTCTTGACTTCTTGAGCCACTAGAGGGCACAATTCTTATCCGATTTGGCTGAAATTTTGCATGAGGTGTTTTATTATGATTTCCAATAAATGTGATGAGTATGATTGAAACCAGTTGATAACCTGATATAGCTGCCATATAAACCGATCCCGGGTCTTGACTTCTTGAGCCACCAGAGGGCACAATTCTCATCCGATTTGACTGAAATTTTGCATGAGATGTTTTATTATGACTTCCAACAACTTTACGGAGTATGGTTGAAATCGGTCCATAACCTGCTATAGCTGCCATATAAACCGATCTCGGGTCTTGACTTCTTGAGCCACTAGAGGGCGCAGTTTTTACCCGTTTCGGCTGAAATTTTGCACGACGTGTTTGACTTCCATTGACTATGCCAAATATGTTTCAAATCGGTCCATAACCTGATATAGCTGCCATATAAACCGATCTGGGATCTTGACTTCTTGAGCCTCCAGAGGGCGTAATTATTATCCGATTTGGTCGAAATTTAGTACAACGGCTTCTCCTATGGCCTTCAACATACATGTCAAATATGGTCCGAATCGGTCCATAGCCTGATATAGCTCTTATATAAACCGATCTCTCTTTATTACTTCTTGAGTCCCTAAAGCGCACAAAGGTTGGTGGGTATCCAAAGTTCAGCATGGCCGAACTTAACATATTTTTACTTGTTTTAGTTGAAATAGGATAGGAGGCCACCGTAGCGCAGAGGTTAGCATGTCCGCCTATGACGCTGAACGCCTGGGTTCGAATCCTGGCGAGACCATCAGAAAAAAAATTTCAGCTGTGGTTTTCCCCTCCTAATGCTGGCAACATTTGTGAGGTACTATGCCATGTAAAACTTCTCTCCAAAGAGGTGCCGCACTGCGGCACGCCGTTCGAACTCGGCTATAAAAAGGAGGCCCCTTAAACTTGAATCGGACTGCACTCATTGATATGTGAGAAGTTTGCCCCTGTTCCTTAGTGGAATGTTCATGGGCAAAATTTGCAATTTGCAGGAAACGGAGATGTATCATTCATGTCTGTTTTCCAATTTTCACCAGACAAAAGCTGTTGTTTTAGCAAACATTTTTGCTATTTTGATTAAAAAATTTCGTTGAGTCTAAGTATGGCCTAATCGATCTATAAAGTGTTATAGCTCTCATATAAACATTTATCTCGATTTGACGCCTGGAGTACCTAAAGGGGGCTATTCTTATATTTTTGCTTGACTTAGTTGCATATCTTGCAGATATGCAACGCTGCTACTCCATGACCATGATCAAGAAATGATGTCTAAATGCGTGACTAGGACTAATTACGCCACCGAGACACAGCACGTGTGCGATATGTTCAACATTATGTGGCATGCAAAATAAATGTGACACAGTAACAGACACATTTTTCTTGGACCACTTCATAAGAATTGATTACAATCGTTCAACAGGTCTTACACACATAGGAGCCTTGAAGCCATATGAGAAATCTCATGCCTCACCAATGGAAATAGGAGTGGAGCCACTAAAGGATTCTACTGCTGCAAGGTAAACATGGGCCAAAAGAATGAAAGGCATGACACAAAATTCTGCCAAAATGACCATAAAATATTTTGTGTGTCTGGTCTTAGATGTGCTGTGGTGTCTGAAGAGTTGTATTTTTATGTCACAAACATGAAGCGCGATCTCAATCACTGTTGCCATCATCAACATAGGCTAAGTTGTTGGACCCAATACGCTGTTGGGGCAGACTGCCCAGAAGGATTTGGTGAATACATGAATGAATGGATGAATACGCCGCTTCTTCAACTTCAACTTTAACGATGACTATGCCTCCGGGCATATATTTAACGTCTTAATGCGTATGCGCGACAATGTGTGACGCGGCGTGTTGTTGCAGGTAAATAGGGTATTTATCGCTTGATGGCATATTATGCTCTACGAGATTAAGCACCCCATAGGGAAGCCGCACGCATAGCAATGCCATTGTGAAGGCTCAAGCTGGATATACCAATGCTGCTTGCTGTAAGGAGCCACCAAGCAAACACCAACACCACCACTACCACCAACACCTCCCTCACTATTGCCTACCTACATAGCGAGTAGGTTTCCATCGCATTTCCATAGATTCTGTTGACGAGTTTATGTTTGGGGACTTCCTTGAATCTGGGCTGCTGAAAATTATTGCTTGAATATTGTTTTGGCTGCCTCCTTGCCTGGTTGACTGACTGCACTGCTTGTCTGCTTGGTGGTACTTATGAGCAGCTTCTTAAGTGTGCCAGCACGTATTTCATCAGAAATGCTAATTAGTGTTAATTAAACCGATTTCTAAAGGTAATACTTTCACTGAAGACATTTTCACGATATTTTTTTTTTTTTGCTCCTCCAATTCTTAAATGTTGCTGTTGAAAGAAAATAAAAATATGGATTTCAAGTGATTGCCTCAATTGCGGAAGGTAATCACCGTTGGGAGGGCGTGCTTGTGACAAACAGCCTTTGAGAGGGGATTAAAGAAAGTGTGCATTAATTATCAAGACACCTTGCTATTGGGAAAAATGGGGGAAAAATATTCTAGAGTTCAAGCAAAGAGATTCGTCCTTATTAACTGAAAATTTTGGACCCCAAAAAAAGTGTTAGGATGTGTAAGACATAAAAAGTTGAATAAATTAGTATTGGTTAGAGAATACGACATTAGAGAAAAACAAGTAAAAGCGTGCTAAGTTCGGCTGGGCCGTATCTTATATACCCTCCACCAAGTATCGAATTTGTCGAGTTCTTTTCCCGATATCTCCTTTTAGGCAAACAAAGGATATAAGTAAAGAACTGCAATGTTATTGCAACAATATCAAGTTATGGTTCATTTCGGACCATAATTGAACTGAATATTGGAGACCATAGTAGAAGTCATTGTGTAAAATTTCAGCCAAATCTAGTAAGAATTGCGCACTTTAGCGGCTGAAGAAGTAAAATAGGCAGATCGGTTTACAGGGGAGCTATATAATGCTATAAAACGATTCATGCCGTATTCGATACATAAGTTAAAGGTCATAAGAGAAGCCGTTGTACAAAATTTCAGCTAAATCGGATAAGAATTGTGCCCTCTAGCGGCAGCTATATCAGGTTATGGACCGATTTCAACCATACTTAGCACAGTTGTTGGAAGCCATAGTAAAACACATCATGCAAAATTTCAGCCAAATCGGGTAAGAATTGTGCCCACTAGCGGCTCAAGAAGTCAAGATCCCAGATCGGGTTATGTGGCAGCTATATCAAAACGTGGACCGATATGGCCCATTTACAATACCAACCGACCTACACTAATAAGAAGTATTTGTGCAAACTTTCAAGTAGCTAGCTTTAATCCTTCGAAAGTTAGCGTGCTTTCGACAGATAGACGAACGGACAGACGGACGGACTTGGCTACTTCGACTTAAAATGTCATGACAATCAAGAATATGTATACTTTAGACGAATATTTCGAGGAGTTATAAACAGAATGACGAAATTAGTACACCCCCAACCTATGGTGGAGGGTATAAAAAAAACCAAACCATATATGAAAAAGACCAGAGAGAGGTTTCTTAAGCCCCGTGAAAGTGCCAACTGGAAATTATGGGAGATCTATGGAGACAAACTGAGCGTCTGTAAGAAGGAATTAAGGAGGTTCAATAGGGGGGACTTTGATAAATTGATAGAGTAGTTGTAAAATATCAAGAACATATCGAGATTAAGAACAATGATGGCAAAGGGCGCCCCTTATATGGTTGATTTGCTGAGACCAGATGAAGATTGAACCGAGTCGCCAGACGATACGTTGATTCATTTGCTAAAGACACATTGTCTAAATTGTTTGCTAAAGACAACTCTGATCTTGCTGGTCTAGGAGAAAGGATACTGTAGTCTGTAGACAATAGTATGGACATCCTGTAGGAGGATTTGGAGACCTATTTTATACTTTGAGGACATTTTACATTATGGGGACTTTTTATATTTTGGGGACATTATATTCTTCAGGGTTATTTTGTAACTTTAATTTATTATAAACTTTAGGACATTTCATACATTGGGGACATTATGTACTGGGGTACACTTTATACATTGGAGACATTTTATACTCATCATGGTACACTTTGGGCAGTGCCCAATGGGCATATTTTGTACATTGGGACATTTTATACTTTGGGGACATTTACTTTACTTTGAGGAGATTTTATGTTATGGGGACTTTTTATGTATTGGGGTCATTTTGTATTATGGGAACATTTTATACTTTGGGGACATTTTATAGTTTGGTGAAAGTCTATACTTTGGGGGCATTTTGTATTTAAGAGATATTTTATACTTTGGGAAAATTTTATACTTTTTCTTTATACTTTTCAGGTTCTTTTAATACGATATACAGATTAATATCCGACCTGGCTCTGTACGAAAGTACTCATAAGGGCTCGCGGCATACCTGGTTAGAAATTGTCTTTTTGCATTTTTGACATTTTATAGTTTTGAGATATTTTATACTTTGGGGACATTTTTCAAATCAGACACACATTTATGCTTTGGGAATATTAGCGTTGTACACCTATAAGCAATATAGGTCTACTGGTACAGATGGCATCTACCCTATGATGTTTTAGGAGGGCCTTAACTATCTGGCTGATAAGCAAGAATTTACTTTACTTTGATGAGATTTCATATTATGGGAACTTTTTATACATTTGGGACATTTTATATAATGGAAACATTTTATACTTTGGGGACATTTTATAGTTTAGGGAAAGTCTATAGCCCCAAATGGGCTATGTTGTATTTAAGAGATATTTTATACTTTGGGGAAATTTTATACTTTGTAGGTTCTATTTGATACAATTTAAAGATTAATGTCCGCCCTGACTCTGTACGCAAGCACTCATAAAGGTTTTTGTCAACCCTGGGCAGGACTTTGCTTTTTGCATTAGGGACATTTTATACTTTTGGGATATTTTATACTTTGGGGACATTTTGCACATCGGAGCAATTTTATGCGTTGGGAATATTGGCGTTGTACACTTTGCAGTTTATATTACACGATATAAAGATTAATGTCCGCCCTGACTCTGTACGCAAGCACTCATAAAGGTTTGTGTCAACCCTGGGCAGGACTTTGCTTTTTGCATTAGGGACATTTTATACGTTTGGGATATTTTATACTTTGGGGACATTTTGCACATCGGAGCAATTTTATGCGTTGGGAATATTGGCGTAGTACACCTTTAAGCAATATAGGTCTTCTAATTCCGATGGCATCTACCCTAACACCGTACAGGAGGGCTTTGACTATCTGCCTGTTAAGCAAGTCGCCTAGTTTCGGGCGTGTATTAGATACTCGCTTGAATCAAGGCTTGAATCCTGGAAAGAACATCAAAAAAAAAACCTTTTCACCTTAAAACAATAAACGTCTACTGGTCCAGATGGCATCTACCCTACAATGTTATAAGGGGGCTGTTGTATAGGGTGATTTTTTTGAGTGATTTGTCAAAATTTGAACACATTTCGAACCGAACACTGATTTTGGTAATAAAATTCAATGATTTGCAAGCGTTGCTCGTTAGTAAGTCTATTCATGATGAAATGTCAAAGCATACTGAGCATCTTTCTCTTTGACACCATGTCTGAAATCCCACGTGATCTGTCAAATACTAATGCATGAAAATCTTAACCTCAAAAAAATCACCCTTTATATGGCTGATAAGCACGTCACCTTGTTTTGGGCGTGTATTAAGTACTCGCCCGAAGCAAGTCGACGTGCTTTAGGTACTCCTATGAATCCCTATCGGGAGTCCACCGCAGCGCAGAGGTTAGCATGGCCGCCTAAAAGTCTGGGTTCGAATCCTAGCGAGAACATCAGAAAAAAATTTTTTAGCTGTTGTTATCTCCTCCTGATGCTGGCGACATTTGCCATGTAAAAACTTCTCCTCAAAGAGATGTAACACGGTGGTACGCCGTTTGCACTCGGCTATAAAAAGGAGGTCACTCAGAATTGAGCTTAAACTTGAATAGGACAGTGAGAAATTTTCCCCTGGGTCTTCATCGAATTTTCATTTGCAAATTCGCTTGT
The DNA here is from genome assembly GCF_963082655.1 of Stomoxys calcitrans. Lineage (NCBI taxonomy): Eukaryota > Metazoa > Arthropoda > Insecta > Diptera > Muscidae > Stomoxys > Stomoxys calcitrans. The sequence continues at coordinate 178,004,892 of NC_081554.1, forward strand.
AGCCCTATCAAGAAAGAGGGTAAAGGTAGTCTTCATACCGGAAACAAAAAAGACGCAATGCAGTGCGGCCAAGGACTTGAGGCCAATTATACTAACATTTATCTGCGTGTAAACTTTGGAGAGAAGTTTACTTCTCAAGGTGTCAGCACTCAAATATTAAGGGTACATCGGTAGACACTGCACTTCGTAGTGTCGTGCATCACTTGAGAGGAAGTCAAGGCCTTTAATAATATACATCCAACCGCCAAAGAGGCGGCTTAAAGGGATGGGTGTGTAGAGAACGGCACTGATTGGATTATTGGTATGCTTCTGCATGAGTGAAACTTAATGTGACCAGGGGTACAGCACAGTATGGGGTTATTTCGCCATTGCTATGGATTCTTATAGTCCGTAGGATTGTGTGGAGACTTGAGACGCTATGAGTCAGTGTATGCGCTTACGTTGATCCCTTGTATAACCTCTCGGAGGTTCTGAACATCGCACTCGGGGTTAGTACTTGTGGGGCTTGGGATATGTTCTAGAGGTGAATGCCGGGAAGGCTGGGTTGGTATTATTCTCGTCAAGAAGTTCAGACAGCAAACGACATCCTTGGTCAAAGTCGCCAACAAACCTTGGGGTTATTCTGGATAGTAAGTAGAACCGGGGCTTGAATAGGGCGTCTAGGGTGAGAAAGGCTTTCGCGGCACCTTGGTAGCAGATAAGATTTTGCGGCATAGAGTGATGCAACGGCGGTACTCCACGGTGGTGCCATCAGTTCTAACCAATGGTTGCCATGTCTGGTGGTCGGTGAATAAGTACGCGTCACTTATGCGGGACCTGGTTGGGATAAATAGAGTGACTTTGAAAGTTATGAATTTCAAAGTCACCCTAGGCAAGGTCTTTGGGGGTGTAGCTGGGTTTTTCGCGGAAACTTAAAAAAGAAAATGACCTCCCAATATCAACAACTCCCATATTTGTGTACCCTACACCACTTCTGTGTACAGGGTTTGTTTGTAACAGCCAAAAGTAAGAGAGCTGGACCCCATCGACTCAGAATCACTTTCTAATTCGATTTAGCTAAGTCTGTCCATGTTATTTTGTGAACAAGTACAGTTCGAAATTTTCATCCAATCATCTTCAAATTTGGCACCGGCAATTTTCAATCAAGAGACAAAACCTATTAAAATTTAAAAGAATCTGTTCAGATTTGGATATAGCTTCCATATATATGTTCATCCAAATTGGACTAATATTGCAATAATATAGTCATTTGTTAAACAATTTTCTCGTTTTGGTTTGGTCAACAACATCTCCATTTAGTTAAACTCAATACCAAGCTTTTTGGGTTTACTTCTCATCTGACCATAGCGGTCAGATAAGGCGGCTTGTAGTCCTATTCATTCTGTGTTAACGCCAGAAATATTCCCTTGGTTAGGGGTGACATAAATGATAGGAATCTCCTCAAGACTTCCTTAAAAGTTCATAATGATATGCCTCAGATCAACGTCATTGCATCTAGATTCTAGTGTCTCCCTGTGTTCCGTCGTATCCTGTGGAAAGTTCATTGCTTCTATATTCTAGTGTCTCCCTGTTTTTCGTCGTTTCTTGTGGAAGTGCTTTTTCATCAAAAGGTTCACGTCTCCCGTTGTCCCCGCTCTTATCCCTATGACTTCCACCAAAATCTCGAGTATATAAACGTTCGATTATATCAACATTGAGGAAAGTTAACTTCGTTAATTTTGGGGACATTTGGTATAGTAAACTTTGGGGACATTTGGTTTAGTGAACTTTGAGGACATGCAGTATAGTCAACTTTGGGGATATGCGATTTAATCAACTTTGGGGACATTTGGTTTAGTCATCTTTGGGGACATGCGTTATTGTTGACATGCTTTTGGGGACAGTTGGCTATAAGTAATTAAAAATTGAAGACGTTGAAGAAAACTATTTAGTTGACCTTAGAAAAAGTTGCTGAGTCGTATTTCTGCATTCGTCTAAAAACAAGTCTTTAATTGTAAAATATTCCACTTTGGGGACAGCGAATCAATTGGCTTTGTGGGCCATTCATTACTACAAAAAATATTTGTATTTAATTGACTTTAGGGACGGAAGGTTGAGTCGGGATTACTTAGGGTAATTGGAATTTAGAGACAATGGAATCAGTAAATTTTCGATTGGGTTTATAATAGACAAAAAACTTTTAAGTCGACTAAATTGGAAACTTGGCGGAATTTTAACGATTTTAATGTAGGCTAAATGGGGTTACTTAAAAGAGATTGGCTCATGAGAAAATTTAGATGAAATTTGTAATAAGTCTATGAAGATATTATGAGCTATATGTCTTTGTGAATTACTTGTTAGAATGACTTTCCCCAAAGTCTGCAGTATTCACTCATCTCAACTAAACCTACTGTCCTCAAAGTATACCTTTCTATGTTAACAGTATGAATGCAAGAAAAAAAACAGATTAAGGGAAAGCTTCTTAGTGGAAATTACAAGTAAACGATATTTGGCAGTCAACTCAAAACAAGTATTGTAAAAGTGCATTAAGTTCGGCCGGGCCGAACTTTGGATACCCACCACCTTGGGTGTATTGTATATATAAACCCCCTTTCGCCACAATCTGATGAAAATTGGATAACTTATGCACCCAAATTCGGCACGGACATTGAGTGGTCTAATAAATAAAAGTCACTGTTGAAGTTTGTATTTCAAATTTCAACAAAATCGGGTAATAAATAAAGCTCTCATGAGCTTCAGGCCCTTAACCGGTATATCGGTCTATATGAGAGCTATATCTAAATATAGTCCGATACAAACCATATTTGGGACGGATGTCGGAAGATCTAAAACTACCCACTGTATCAAATTTCAAGGAAATCGGGTAATAAAATGAGCTATTATGGGCTTCAAACCCTTTATCGGCAGATCGGTCTATCTGACAGCTATATGTAAATATAATCCGATCTGAACCAGATTTGAGTCATGTGTTGGGAGGCGTAAAACTGCTCACTGAACTAAATTTCAGCGAAATCAGTTAAAAAATTAAGCTTTTATGGGCTTTAGACCCCTTATCGGGAGGTCGGTCTATATGGCAGTTATATCTAAATATAGTCCGATCTTTACCATATTTGAGTCCTATGTTGGGGGGCGTAAAACGGCTCACTAAACAAAATTTCAGCGAAATCGGTTAAAAAATAAAGCTTTTATGGGCTTCAGACCCTTTATCTGGAGATCGGTGTATATGGCAGCTATATCTAAATATAGTCCGATCTTTACCATATTTGGGTCGGATGTTGAGAGGCTTAAAACTGCGCACTGTTCCGAATTTCAGCAAAATCGGGTAATAAATAAAGCTTTACCCTTTATCGGGAGATCGGTCTATATGACAGCTATATCTTAATATAGTCCGATATGGCCCATATTTGGGTCAGATGTCGGGAGGCCTAAAGCTATTCACTATTTCAAATTACAGCGAACTCGGATGAAAAATAAAACATTTATGGACATTAGACCCTTTATCGGAAATTCGGTCTATATAGCAGCTATATCCAAATTTGGTCCGATTTGGCCCGTTCAAGAACTCAACAAGCGTGCATTCAAAAGGCGTATCATTGCCAAATTTCAGCTCAATATATACATTTTTGAAGCCAGTAGAGTGATTACAACAGATGGAAGGATAGACGGAAATACACACGGACATCGTTAAATCGTCTAAGAATTTTACGACGATCCAAAACATATATACTTTGTAGGGTCGGAAATTGATATTTCGATGTGATGCAAACGGAATGGCTAAATGAATATACCCTCTCTCCTACGGTGGTGGGTATAAAAATGTATATGAGGGAAAATCTTCGATATGATATTGGGAAAAATCCCAGACAAAAGGATTTTCTTTCAGACTTCCTTAGAATTCATGACAGTTATCAGCCAATTTCATAAACTTAAATTAAGTTTAATTATACCCAACATTGCTTACCTTTTAATAACTTTAGCCTTTAAAACTTATAAGCTATTAACGATAATGATATTCAATGGCATATGAAGTTATCGCTTGAAAAAATCCATCATACTCTATGCTTCCATTAATAATTACGGCTATTGAGTAAAAAGGAGGAAAAATACTTGATTCTCATAATATTGCAGAGGAATAGAATTCCATTAAAGTCCATTTGGCTGGGGAGAAAATTGTCTACACGCGTCGTACACTAAAAGCTTTTATTTTTTCTTCCTTATCCTTTCAAAACATCATTCAATCGCCAAACACTAATATGTGCACTACCCATAAATGTAGGGATCGATGGGGTAGATGAACGAACCTAAGGGTGGATTGAAAGAAGGTAAAATGAAATTAAAAACCCTAAAATAAGCATTAAATGTAAGCTCCGTTTCTCGTTACACCCTAAATTACCACTACTAGATATGTTTATTCTTTTATAATCATGTATGATAACCCAATACCCAACTTAGCTTAGACGCAAAAAATTATTGGCTTTTTTACATGCACTCACCATCGGTGCCAGTTACCGCACAACTTTTGTTTGGAAAATAATTTTCCGCCTGCGCCGGCACGTGCGGTTGTCATTGTCACCACTACCCATCATAGTTGCCCATAGAGTCGGGCCGCTGCCACCAACGTCCTTATTACAATCCCAAGAATTTCTTACTCGGTTTCCGATGGCAAATGGTGTTTAACCGAACCAAACAAAACAATTTGTGGCCATTATCAGTCATTAATCGCAAAAAAAAAACGTTTGTTTGGGGGAAGAGGTGATGAAATTAAGGATGTCTTTCGCTCTTCACCCTCTCTTGCTCTTCCTGTCGCCTCCACGTCTAATAAAATTCACATTTTTAAGCTATTCACAAATCAATCATTTTTTCCTAAATCTCTCTGTTGACAGTTTGGATATATGAAATGAAATATAGCTCCAAAAAAGACACATCATCATCTTCAGCCACGCTAAGGCCAAGAAGATGATGAATGGCTGAAAATATGAGTATTGCCTTAAATAACAATATATGAATGAAAGTAGGCAAGGGAATTAAGGGCAATGGACCAATAATTTTGTAATAAATACATACAGAAAAACAGGGGAAAAGTTTAAATAACTCATGGCGATAAACACCTACCAGAACCTACAACCATAGCGGGGAACAAGTTTTAGATATTACGCTTGCGAAAAGCAGTAATTCGATTAAAGTTTTATGACCACCAGAACCTTATAAGACCACTATTGCAAATTGCAAATTTTGCCCATGAACATTCCACTAAGGAACAGGGGCAAACTTCTCACACATCAATGAGTGCAGCCCGAATCAATTTTAAGATCAATGATAAGGGGCCTCCTTTTTATAGTCGATCCGAGCGGCGTGCCGCAGTGCGACACCTTTTTGGAGAGAAGTTTGACATGGCATAGTACCTCGCAAATGTTGCCAGCATTAGCAGGGGAAAACCACCGCTGAAAATTTTTCTGATGGTCTCGCCAGGATTCGAACCCAGGCGTTCAGCGTCATAGGCGGACATGCTAACCTCTGCGCTACGGTGGCCTCCTATAAGACCACTAGATCTTTATAAAGCCACAAGAGCTATGGACAAGACCATCACAGGTCTTCATAAGACCACCAAAAATCTTTATAAGAACAATAGAGGCCTTTATAAGACCAACAGAGGTCTTTACAAGATCACAGAAGGTCTTGAAAAAGCCATCACAGGTCTTTAGACAAACAGAGGTTTTTTATAAGGTCACCAGGACCTTAAAAGTTTACCAGAGGTCTTAATAACCACAGCTGATTTTTATACCCACCACCGTAGGATAGGGTGTATATTCATTTAGTCATTCCGTTTGCAACACATCGAAATTTCAATTTCCGACCCTACAAAGTATATATGATTCGGATCGTCTTACAATTCTAAGACGATTTAACGATGCCCGTGTGTCCGTGGGTTCGTCCGTCTATTGTAATCACTCTACAGCCTTAAAAAATTGAGATATTGAGCAGAAATTTGGCACAGATACGTCTGTTTGATGCATGCTGGTTGAGTTCTTGAACGGGCGAAATCGGACCATATCTGGATATAGCTGCTATACCGATTTTCCGATAAAGGGTCTAATGTCCATAAATGCTTTATTTTTCATCCGATTTCGCTGTAATTTGAAATAGTGAGTAGCTTTAGGCCTCCCGACATCTGACCCAAATATGGTCCATATCGGACTATATTTATATATAGCTGCCATATATACCGATCTGCGGATGAAGGGTGTGAAGCCCATAAAAGCTTTATTTATTACCCGATTTCGCTGAAGTTTGAAACAGAGAGTTATCTTAAGCCTCATAATATTCGACCTAAATATGGATCAAATCAGAAAATATTTAGGTATAGCTGCCATATAGACCGATCATCAGACAAAGGGTCAAAAGCCCATAAAAGCTTTATTTTTAAACCGATTTCGCTGAAATTTGAAACATTGAGTAGTTTTACGCCTCCTAACATGGGAATCAAATATGGATCAAATCGGACTACAATTATATATAGCTGCCTTATAGACCGATCTCGCGATAAAGGGTCTGAAGCCCATAAAAGCTTTATTATACCCTCCACCATTTCGTCATTCTGTTTGTAACTACTCGAAATATTCGTCTGAGACCCCATGACGTATATATATTCTTGATTGTCGCGACATTTTATGTCGATCTAGCCTGTCTGTCCGTCCGTCTGTCTGTCAAAAGCACGCTAACTTCCGAAGGAGTAAAGCTAGCCGCTTGAAATTTTGCACAAATACTTCTTCTTAGTGTAGGTCGGTTGGTTTTGTAAATGGGCTATATCGGTCCATGTTTTGATATAGCTGCCATATAAACCGATCTTGGGTCTTGACTTCGTGAGCCTCTACAGTGCGGAATTCTTATCCGATTGGAATGAAATTTTGCACAACGTGTTTTGTTATGACATTCAACAACTGTGTCAAGTATGGTTCGAATCGGTCCATAACCTGATATAGCTGCCATATAAACCGATCTTGGGTCTTGACTTCTTGAGCCTCTAGATTGCGCAATTCTTATCCACTTGGAATGAAATTTTGCACGACGTGTTTTTTTATGATATTCAACAAATGTGCCGAGTATGGTTCAAATCGGTTCATAAACTGATATAGCTGCCATATTAACCGATCTTGGGTCTTGACTTCTTGAGCCTCTAGAGGTCGCAATTATTATCCAATTTGCCTGAAATTTTGTACGACGGATCCTCTCGTGACCATCAACAAACGTGTTTATTATGGTCTGAATCGGTCTATAACCCGATACAGCTCCCATATGAATCGATCTCCCTTTTTTACTTCTTGAGCCCCCAAAGGGCGCAATTCTTATTCGAATTAGCTTACATTTTACACAGGTCTCCAACATATAATTTAATTGTGGTCCAAGCCGGACCATATCTTGATATCGCTCTAAAAGCAGAGCAAATCTTTTCTTATATCCTTTTTTGCCTAAGAAGAGATGCCGGGAAAATAACTCGACAAATGCGATCCATGGTGGAGGGTATATAAGATTCGGCCCGGCCGAACTTTGCACGCTTTTACATAAAAGTTTTATTTATTACCCGATTTTGTTGAAATTTAAAATACAAAATTCAACAGTGACTTATATTTATTAGCCCACTCAATATCTGTGTTGAATTTGGGTGCATTAATTATCCAATTTTCACCGGATTGTACGGAATGGGGGTTTTCATATATACCCGAGGTGGTGGGTATCCAAAGTTCGGCCCGGCCGAACTTAACGCCTTTTTACTTGTTTTTTGTGATGTTATTGCCAGAATTTGAGACCAGGCGTTCTGCGTGATTTCCTCCACGCTATAGTGACCGCTAAGACCATCAGATCTGAATAAAACCACCAGATCTTCGAAGAACCACCAGTTCTTATAAAATCACCATGTCTTTATAAGACAACGAGGTCTTTATAAGACCACCAGGTCTTTAAAGACCACCAGGTTTTTATAAGACCACCAGAGGTCTTTACAAGGCCATCAGAGGCCTTTATAAGACCACCACAGACTTTTATAAGACCACAAGAGGCCTTTACAATATCACCACAGGCCTCTATAAGGCCACCAGAGGTCTTTAAAAAACCACCAGAAGTTTTTTGAAGAGGTTTTTCTAAAGCACCAGAGGTTCTTATAAACTAGTAATGCTCTTTATAATACCGCCAGAGCAAGGTCTTTATAAGACCACCATCTCTTTATAACACCACCTGGTTCTTATAAGACCACCAGGTCTTTATAAGACCACCAGGTCTTTATAAGACCACCAGGTCTTTATAAGACCACCAGGTCTTTATAAGACCACCAGGTCTTTATAAGACCACCAGGTTTTCATAAGACCTCCAAGTCTTTATAAGACCTCCAGTTCTTTATAAGACCTCCAGGTCTTTATAAGACCTCCAAGTCCTTATAAGACCTCCAGGTCTTTATAAGACCTCCAGGTCTTTGTAAAACCTCTAGGTCTTTATAAGATCACCAGGTCTTTATAAGACCTCCAGGTCTTTATAAGACCTCCAGGTCTTTATAAGACCACCAGGTCTTTATAATTCCACCAGGTCTTTATAAGACCTCCAGGTCTTAATAAAACCTCCAGGTCTTAATAAAACCTCCAGGTCTTTATAAGACCTCCAGGTTTTTATAAGACCTCAAGGTCTTTATAATACCTCCATGTCTTTATAAGACCTCCATGTCTTTATAAGACCACCATGTCTTTATTAGACCTCCAATTCTTTATAAGACCACCAAGTCTTTATAAGACCACCAGGTCTTTATAAGACCACCAGGTCTTTATAAGACCACCAGGTCTTTATAAGACCACCAGGTCTTTATAAGACCACCAGGTCTTTATAAGACCACCAGGTCTTTATAAGACCACCAGGTCTTTATAAGACCACCAGGTCTTTATAAGACCACCAGGTCTTTATAAGACCACCAGGTCTTTATAAGACCACCAGGTCTTTATAAGACCACCAGGTCTTTATAAGACCACCAGGTCTTTATAAGACCTCCAGGTAGGTAAGACCTCCAGGTCTAAATAAGACCTCCAGGTCTTAATAAGACCTCCAGGTCTTAATAAGACCTCCAGGTCTTTATAAGACCTCCAGGTCTTTATAAGACCTCCAGGTCTTTATAAGACCTCCAGGTCTTTATAAGACCTCCAAGTCTTTATAAGACCACCAGTTCTTTGTAAGACAACCTGGTCTTTATAATACCACCAGGCCTTTATAAGACCACCTGGTCTTCATAAGACCTCCAGGTCTTTATAAGACCTCCAGTTCTTTATAAGACCTCCAGGTCTTTGTAATACCACCAGGCCTTTATAAGAACACCAGGCCTTTATAAGACCACCTGGTCTTCATAAGACCTCCAGGTCTTTATAAGACCTCCAGGTCTTTATAAGACCTCCAGGTCTTTATAAGACCTCCAGGTCTTTATAAGACCTCCAGGTCTTTATAAGACCTCCAGGTCTTTATTAGACCACCAGGTCTTTATAAGACCTCCAGGTCTTTATAAGACCACCAGGTCTTTATAAGACCACCAGGTCTTTATAAGACCACCAGGACTTTATAAGACCACCAGGTCTTTATAAGACCTCCAGGTCTTAATAAGACCTCCAGGTCTTTATAAGACCCCCAGGTCTTTATAAGACCTCCAGGTCTTTATAAGTCCTCCAGGTCTTTATTAGACCTCCAGGTCTTTATTAGACCTCCAGGTCTTTATAAGAGCACCAAAAGTATTCATAAGATCAGCAGAGGTTCTTATTAACCAATAGAGCTCTTTATATGACCACTAGAGCTCTTTATAAAACGCCTGAGGTCTTCGTAAGAGCACCGGAAGTCTTTATAGGACCACCAGTAGTCTTTGTAAGACTTCCAGAGTTCTTTATTTGACAACCAGAGGTCTTTGTAGGACTAACAGAGGTACGAACACGATTTTATAAGACCAACCAAGATATATTAAGGCCCACAAGAGGTCTTAAAAGGACCTTCAGTGGTGTTTATATGACGAACAAAAGTCTCTATGAGGCCACAAGAGGACTTTATTGGAGCATCAAAGTTTTCTATAAGACCATCAAAGGACTTCTAGAGGTCATTGTGGTATCACCACTTGAGGTCTTTAAAAATACATCAAATCAAAAACACTACCAAAGATATGTATGAGACCACCAAAGGTATTTGTAATACCAACAAAGGTCTTCATGAAAATATTTGTACGCCTACCACCATAGGATGGTGGTATACTAATCTAGTCATTCCGCTTATAACACCTCGTAATATTCGTCTAAGACCACATAAAGTATATATATTCTCGCTCTGAGTCGAACAAGCTATGTCCGTCTGTCGAAATCACGATAGCGGTCGAACGCGTAAAGCTAGCCGCCTGAAACTTTGCACAAATACTCAATATTGATGGGTTGCCCAAAAAGTAATTGCGGATTTTTTAAAAGAAAGTAAATGCATTTTTAATAAAACTTAGAATGAACTTTAATCAAATATACTTTTTTTACACTTTTTGTCTAAAGCAAGCTAAAAGTAACAGCTGATAACTGACAGAAGAAAGAATGCAATTACAGAGTCACAAGCTGTGAAAAAATTTGTCAACGCCGACTATATGAAAAATCCGCAATTACTTTTTGGGCAACCCAATAGATCGTTGGGGATTTAAAATGGGCTATATCGGTTCAGATTTGGATATAGCTTCCATATAAACCGATCTCTCTCCCAATTTGATTTCTTGAGCACCTGGAAGCCTCAATTTTCATCCGATTTGTCCGAAATTCTGCACATAGTTTTCTGTTATGACTTCCAACAACTGTGCTAAGTGCAGATCAAATCGGTCAAGAACCTGATATAGCTCCCATATTTCAACTCCTATGCCGGTTTATAACCTGATGTAGGTCCCATATAAACGGATCTTCCGATTTGTCTTCTTTAGCCTCACTCTATGTCAGATTTGGCTGAAATTTTGCACATAGTGATCTGTTATACCTTTCAACTACTATGCCAAATACGGTCCAAATCGGTTTATAACCTGTAGGTCCCATATAAACGGATCTTCCGATTTGACTTCTTGAGCCCCTGGAAGCAGCAATTTTTATCCGATTTGGCTGAAAATTTGCATATGGTGTTCTGTTATGACTTTTAACCACTCTGCCTAGTACGATCCAAATTGGTCAATAACTTGATATAGCTCCCATATAAACGGATCTTCCGATTTGACTTCTTGAGCCCCTGGAGCAGCAATTTTTATCCGATTTGGCTGAAAATTTGCACATCTGTTTTTCTGTTATGACTTTAAACCACTCTACCTAGTACGGTCCAAATCGGTTTATAACCTGATATAGGTCCCACATAAAGTGATCTCCCGATTTGACTTCTTGAGCCCCTGGAAGACACAATTTTTATCCGATTTGGCTGAAATTTTGCTCGCGGTGTCCTATTATGACTTTTAACCACTCTGCCTCGATCTCCTGATTTGACTTCGTAAGCCCTTACAAGGCGCAATTTTTGAGAAAAAAATGTTTAAATTTTAATAGAAATATTTTTTTTTTTTAAATTCTCATTGGAAACTTTATTTCTTATGTCTCGAATTTTGCCACTGACATTTGAAAAATTTCTTTAACTCAATTTTTGTCCTTTACAAAAATGTTGTAACCCCAAAAAAAAATTAAGAAACCACAATAGCAAATCGCCAAGAAACGCATTTGGAGGCGTTTCCTCCACTTTGTGGTTAGGGAAGGTATTTTTAGTGTTTTTTTTCTCTTTCTTCATTTCTGTAATACAACCAAATCACAAAAATTCACACTCCCCCAACATTATGAAAATCATAATTATTTGCGGTGATTCAACAAAAACAAAATCATCCGGACACACGAAAAAAAACGCCAACCTAAATATCCATGGTATGCAACTTGGCCTAAACGGTAAAAAAAAACAACAACTAAGTGTTTACCACAAGCACAAAATTAAGCCATCTCCCAAGTTGAGTTTTAGAAACAAAGAAGGCATCTATTAAGGAATTACAGCGATGATGATGATGATGATGGTGATTACGATTATGGTGGACTAAGTCTGGGGCTTTTTGTCTGTCCGCCCCAACAAATTGCATGCATGGGGGAAATAAGAAATCAAACGTAACTAAATAGAAGTGGTAAGTACATGTTGTTTTTGTTAATGTCCACTACCGGGTACTGCTTTGGCTCCCAGCACTTCACTCTGTGGCCCAATACTGGCCAAAGACATAACGATTTCATTACACCATTTGGGTGGTTAAAAGGCATGTAGCCAAGTTAAGGTCACTTCATAAGCCTCTTATATTGCCTTTGGCCGAACTGAACTGAACTGGACTGGACTGAACTGTGGATAATTACAAGTGTGAAGATAACAATTTAATGATAAACTCTGGTTTTTTGGGAAGGGGTGTTCAAACATGTTTAACACATTTAAAAAGCTGCCACTTCACGCATTTCATTGCATTTTTAAATTTTAATCATCATTGCGTAGGCGGACTTTGTTAGTTGAAATCAGCCCTCATAGGCGCCTAGCTTTTGTATGAGTTATGAGTTTAGACATAGGCATGAAGTGACTTGGATAAGAATGGGGGACATGCATATGGGTCTCAGCTGAGAGTTTTAAAGGTTTTTGGAAAAAGATTTAAGCTGGTAACCTTAGAGGCATTTGTTTCCGTAAGCAAAGACTGAAGTTTGGGGATATCAATTTTGTACCCCACCAACGAAGGATGGGGGTATAATCACTTTGTCATTCCGTTTGCAACACTTCGAAATATCCTTTTCCAAACTTATAAAGTAAAAATCCTATAAAGTAAAGTCGTAAAGATCTAAGACGATCTAAACATGTCCGTCCGTCTGTTAGTCTGTCTGTTGAAATCACGCTACAGTCTTTAAAAATGGAGATATTGAGCTGAAACTTTGCACAGATTCCTTTTTTTACCCATAAGTAGGTTAAGTTCGAAGAAGGGCTATATCGGACTATAACTTGATATATATAGACCATATAGACCGATCCTCCGATTTAGGGTCTTAGGCCCATTAAAGCCACATTTATTATCCGATTTAGCCAAAATTTTGGAAAGTGAGTTGTGTTAGGCCATTCAACATTCTTCTTCAATCTGGCGTTGATCGGTCCAGATTTGTATATAGCTGCCATATAGACCGATCTCGATTTAAGGTCTTGGGTCCATAAAAGGCCCATTTATTGTTCGATTTTGAAAAAGTTCGGGACAGTGAGTTGTGTTTGACCGCACGATATCCTTCTTCAAATTGGCAGGAGATACAAGTTGTCTACAGTGAAACCTGTCTGCTTGGGTGGAGAGTATGTTCCAATAACAGAAAGCCTGGGTGTTTTGCTGGATAGGAAATTTAGCTTCAAATCCAACATTTTGGAAAGGGCAAGAAAGCCCACTCTTGCCCTATACACCTGCAAGAGAGCCATTGGCAAAAGTTGAGGACTTAGACCGCGTGTTAAGCATTGGGTATATGGTGTTGTGGTCTGGTGGACGGCGCTTCAAAAATCCACCTACTGCTCAATACTTAACCGGATCCAAAGCATGGCTTGTTTGTGCATCACAGCCGCATATCGGGACGATGCCATCTGATGCACTGAATTTAAAGCTACATCTTGTGCCTCTGGACATTGTGGCTACCCAAATTGCAGCGACTACTGCCGTGAGGTTAATGGAGCAAGAAAGGCAACTCTTGCCCTATACAACTGCAAGAGAGCCATTGGCAAAAGTTGGGGACTTAGACCGCGTGTTATGCATTTGGTTTATACTGCAGTTGTCAAACCTATTATGTCATATGGTGTTGTGGTCTGGTGGACGGCGCTTCAAAAATCCACCTACTGTTCAATACTTAACCGGATCCAAAGGATGGCTTGTTTGTTCATCACAGCCGCATATCGGGACGACGCCATCTGATGCACTGAATTTAATGCTACATCCAATGTCTCTGGACATTGTGGCTACCCAAATTGCAGGGACCACTGCCATGAGGTTAATGGAGCAAGAAAGGCCACTCTTGGCCTATACACCTGCAAGAGAGCCATCGGCAAAAGTTGGGGACCCAATGCATAACACGCAGTCTAAGTGTTATGCATTGGGTATATACTGCAGTTGTCAGACCTATTACGCCATATGGTGTTGTGGTCTGGTGGACGGCGCTTCAAAAATCCACCTACTGCTCAATACTTAACCGAATCCAAAGGATGGCTTGTTTGTGCATCACAGCCGCATATCGGGACGATGCCATCTGATGCACTGAATTTAATGCTACATCTTAGGCCTCTGGACATTGTGGCTAACCAAATTGTAGCGACCACTGCCGTGAGGGTAATGGAGCTTTTTCATTGGTCATGTGGCGACTATGGACACTGTGTTATCCTTAATGCAATATCCAATGTTCCAGGCAGTGTGGATTACACCCTACCTGAGCCGCTTTTTGATAAAAATTACTGTACCACTATTCCTGATAGAACCGACTGGAACTACGAACTCCCTGGTAACAGAAGTTACATAGACTTCTATACGGATGGTTCCAAACTTAACGACCAGGTGGGCTTAGGGGTGTTCTCTAAAGATCTAGAATTGGTCCTATCGAAGAGGTTACCCGACCACTGCAGTTTGTATCAAGCAGAGATCCTTGCAGTTAAGGAAGTGGTGGAATGGCTAAGATACAGTGTCATTACGACGATTGGCATAAATACCTTCTCGGACAGCCAGATAGCTATTAAATCCCTGGGGAATGTATTTCTGAACACAAAAATCGCCCTCGTCGCAGATCTCTCATCGAGATGGCTGAACAGTTCAAAATTCACCTGTTTTGGTTGCCGGGCCACAGAGTTATCCCAGGGAATTCTAAAGCAGACGAGCTTGCGAGACTAGGAACTACCTTAAACACTCCAGGGACACTGGAATCTGTGGGTATGCCTCTAGCTACATGTAAGCTAAGTTTTCAGGACCAGACCCGCAACGAATGATAGATGGTCACAAAGAGGGGGCTGTGAACATTCCAAAACTATAATCTATCAGCCTCATCTAGACTTGAAGAGGTCGACTGCTTTGTTGTCATTGGCTAGAACAGACGTCTCAGTCATTGTGTCCATCATGACAGGTCACTGTCTAATCGCAAAACATGCTGACAGACTGAAGATTACCAGCAACGATTTTTGCAGAAGCTGTGGGGACACCGAAGAAGAAGAGACTATAGAACACCTGTATGTGTGTGTGTACCGCACTGGCAGTTCGAAGGAGTTCCACTTTAGGTTCTCATTTCTTTGAGAACCTTTCTGATTTAGCGGATGTGAACATTCGCAAGTTATTTGGCCTTTTTAAGCGATCTGGATGGTTCAACCAGAAGGCATCTTACTTCCTCTGTTCCTGTGGTATTACAATGGACGAAAACGTCTAAGTGAGTTTGATGGCAGACTGCCACTTAAACCTAACCTTACTTTTATATCATATTGTAGGCATAGCTTATAACTCTTGTTTATTATTCTGTTTTTATATCCTCCACCATAGGATAGGGGTATACTAATTTCGTCATTCTGTATGTAACTACTCGAAATATTCGTCTGAGAATCCATAAAGTATATATATTCTTGATCGTCGTGACATTTTACGTCGCTCTAGCGATGTCCGTCCGTATGTCTATCTGTCCGTCCGTCTGTCCGTCCGTCCGTCCGCCCGTATGTCTATCGAAATCACGCTAACTTTCGAAGGAGTAAAGCTAGCCGCTTGAAATTTTGCACAAATACTTCTTATTAGTGTAGGTCAGTTGGGATTGTTAATAGGCCATATCGGTCCATGTTTTGATATAGCTGCCATATAACCCGATCTTGGGTCCTGACTTCTTGATCCTCTAGAGGGCGCAATTCTGGTCCGATTTGACTGAAATTTTGCACGTGGTGTTTTGGTATCACTTCCAACAACTGCGATGAATATGGTTCAAATCGGTCCATGTTTTGATATAGCTGCCATGTAACTCGATCTTGGGTCTTGATTTCTTGAGCCTCTAGAGGGCGCAATTCTCATCCCATTTGACTGAAATTTTGCACGTGGTGTTTTGGTATCACTTCCAACAACGGCGCTGAATATCGTTCAAATCGGCCCATGTTTTGATATAGCTGCCATGTAACCCGATCTTGGGTCTTGACTTCTTGAACCTCTAGAGGGCGCAATTCTTATCCGATTGGGATGAAATTTTGCACGACATGTTTTCTTACGATATCCAACAACTGTGTCAAATAAGGTTACAATCGGTTCATTACCTTATATAACTGTCATATAAACCGATCTTGGGTCTCGACTTCTTGAGCCTCTAGAGGGCGCAATTCTTATCCGATTGGGATAAAATTTTGCACGACGTGTTTTGTTATGATATCCAACAACTGTTTCAAGTATGGTTCAAATCGTTTAATAACCTAATATAGCTGCCATATAAACCCATCTTGGGTCTTGACTTCTTGAGCCTCTAGAGGGCGCAATTCTTATCCGATTGGGATGAAATTTTGCACGACGTGTTTTGTTATGATATCCAACAACTGTGTCAAGTATGGTTCAAATCTGTTTATAACCTGATATAGCTGCCATATAAACCGATCTTGGGTCTTGACTTCTTGAGCCTCTAGAGTGCGCAATTCTTATCCGATTGGAATGAAATTTTGCACGACGTGTTTTGCTATGATATCCAACAACTGTGCCAAGTGTGGTTCAAATCGGTTCATAATCTGATATAGGTGCCATATAAACCGATCTTGGGTCTTGACTTCTTGAGCCTCTAGAGGGCGCAATTCTTATCCGATTGAAATGAAATTTTGCACGACGTGTTTTTTTATGATATCCAACAACTGTTTCAAGTATGGTTCAAATCGGTTTATAACTTGATATAGCTGCCATATAAACCGAGCTTGGGTCTTGACTTCTTGAGCCTCTAGAGTGCGCAATTCTTATCCGATTGGGATGAAATTTCGCACGACGTGTTTTGTTATGACATCCAACAACTGTGCCTAGTGTGGTTCAAATCGGTTCATAACCTGATATAGCTGTCATATAAACCGATCTGGGATCTTGACTTCTTGAGCCTCTAGAGGTCGCAATTATTATCCGATTTGCCTGAAATTTTGTTCGACGATTTCTCTCAAGACCATCAACATACGTGTTTATTATGGTCTGAATCGGTCTATAGCCTGATACAGCTCCCATATAAATCGATCTCTCTATTTTACTTCTTTAACCCCTTAAAGGGCGCAATTTTTATTCGAATTGGCTGACATTTTACACAGGTCTCCAACATATAATTTAATTGTGATCCAAACCGGACCATATCTTGATATCGCTCTAATAGCAGAGCAAATCTTTTCTTATATCCTATTTTGCCTAAGAAGAGATGCCGGGAAAAGAACTCGACAAATGCGATCCATGGTGGAGGGTATATTAGATTCGGCCCGGCTGAACTTAGCACGCTTTTACTTGTTCTCATTTCTAACCTTCCTTAACAAGTCTATAACTACGCTCTTGTTATGGCGAAGAAAAAAACTTTGTACGGGAATAGCTTCCAGAACGCTATTTTGGATTTTTAATTAATCAATGCTGCGTTACTAATCACTTGCCACTAATTTGTTACAATTTCCTGAAATTGCTAATTTTTTTTTGCTGCATCAACGAATCTAATTAAAATTAAACAAAAGCCGTTTGCCAATGCTCAACACACTAAACAAACCAATACTCATATATTCGCATATATAGGAATAAAGGGTTATAGAATAAGGTATGAAAGAATTTGCCACATGGATTTGAACAAAAAATATTTTAAGGCTATAGTTCTTAAAAAAAACGTTTTTAAAATGCAATTTTTTAAAAAATTGTATTGAATTCTTAATAGAAATAAAGGGTTATTAAAAAGGAACATAAACTTTTTATATGAATTGGTAAATGATAAAACTAAAGACTATTTCTTCTTTATCTTCTTAAGAGAAGAAACTTAAATTTATCATCTTTCTTAGAAAAATAAACTAAATGTTGTTATATTGGGTTGCCCAAAAAGTAATTGCGGATTTTTCATATAGTCGGCATTGACAAATTTTTTCACAACTTGTGACTCTGTAATTGCATTCTTTCTTCTGTCAGTTATCAGCTGTGACTTTTAGCTTGCTTTAGAAAAAAAGTGTAAAAAAAGTATATTTGATTAAAGTTCATTCTAAGCTATATTAAAAATGCATTTACTTTCTTTTAAAAAATCCGCAATTACTTTTTGGGCAACCCAATATTTTTCGTTAGCCCCATTTCTATAACCATTTTCCAATATGTATTTTTAATTTAACACAACGACATTAGATCAACGTTTTCATACTCTGAGGGAAAAAAACATTTATTGAATGTTTATTTAGACCTGCCAAAGTGCGAATAGTTGTGTCCACATTTGGGACAATGGCATCCCATGCCACAGCAAAACATCCGAATTGTGGGAGTTGGCAGCTCCAAACATGTCATCCATTCACAACGTCTGAGTAACTGAATGACTGGCTGCGTTTATGTGGTTGCATCTCTAATGCGAATGCAGAAAAGCCAGCCATTTCAACTACCGCCTAGACGCAAACGATTGTGATGCCATTCGAATTGCATGGAAAAACTCAACCCAATTTAGTCCAACAAAATATCAGTCATGCATTCATGCGGTTTATGTGCGTAAATGGGAAAGCATAATTTAGACATACATATGCACATTTTTATTTATACAAACATATTTATAAAACTATTCTTATGGAAAGGGTCACATGCAATTATCCATGTCTTTAAAAGTTTCATTGTTTCTACTTTTACAAAAAAAAAATATATAAAATTTAAATGCCTATAAGTTGAAATCAATATTGAGACCTTTAAAAAGCACTAAAAGTAACCATCAAAAATGCACTAAGTAAGGTCGGGTCGACTCTTGGGTTCCCACCACCATGGATTCCGCTAAAAATATATACAAAACAAGTAAAAGCCGGGACGAATCTTATATACCCTCCACCATGGATCGCATTTGTCGAGTTCTTTTGCCGGCATCTCTTCTTAGGCAAAAAAGGATATAAGAAAAGATTTGCTCTGCTATTAGAGCGATATCAAGATATGGTCCGGTTTGGACCACAATTAAATTATATGTTGGAGACCTGTGTAAAATGTCAGCCAATTCAAATAAGAATTGCGCCCTTTGGGGGCTCAAGAAGTAAAATAGTGAGATCTATTTATATGGGAGCTGTATCGGGCTATAGACCAATTCAGACCATAATAAACACGTATGTTGATGGTCATGAGAGGATTCGCGACCTCTAGAGGCTCAAGAAGTCACGACCCAAGATCGGTTTATATGACAGCTATATCAGGTAATGAATCGATATGAACCTCATTTGACAAAGTTGTTGAAAGTAAGAATAAAATACGTCATGCAAAATTTCAGCCAAATCGGATACTAATTGCGCCCTTTAGAGGCTCAAGAAGTCACGACCCAAGATCGGTTTATATGACAGCTATATCAGGTTATGAACCGATTTGAACCATACTTGGCACAGTTGTTGGAAATCATAACAAAATACTTCGTGCAAAAATTCATTCACATCGGATGAGAATGGCGCCCTCTAGAGGCTCAAGAAGCCAAGACCCAAGATCGGTATATATGGCACCTATAGTCACCTATTTCAGGTCTTAGGCCCATAAAAGCCACATTTATTATCCGATTTCGCTGAAATTAGGGAGTTGCGTTAGGCCACTCGACATTCTTCAATTTTGCCTCGATAAGTTCATAGAAGGCCCATTTATCGTCAGATTTTGCCAGAATATGGGGCAGTGAGTTGTGTTAGGCCACTCGACATCCTTCTTCAATTTGACAAAGATCAGTCTAAATTTGGAAATAGCTATATAGACCGATCTCTCGATTAAAGGCTTGGGCCAAAAAAAAGACGCATTGTGTTGGGGCCTTCGACATCCTTCTTCACTTTGGCCTAGACCGGTTCAGATTTGGATTAGCTGTCATACAGACCGATCTCTCAATTTGAGTTTTTGGGCCCTTAAAAAGGCGCATTTAATGTCCGATGTCGCCGAAATTTGCGATAGAGAATTGTGTTATGTCCCTAGACATATATCTGCAATTTGGCCCTGATAGGTTCAGATTTGGATATAGGTGCCATTTAGACCGATCTCTCGATTTAAAGCCTTGTGCTCATAAAAGGTGCATTTATAAATAGTCCGATTGCACCGAAATTTAGGACAGTAAGTTAATTTAGCCCATATCGGTCCAGATTTGAATATAGCTGTCATATAACCCGATATCCAGATTTAAGATCTTGGGCCCATTAAAGGCCCATTAAGCGCTTCGACATCTTTCTGCAGTTCGGTCCAGATCGGTCCAGATTTCGATATAGCTGCCATTTAGACCAATCTCTCGATTTAAGGTCTTGGGCCCATTTTGGGCGAAATTTTGTCCCTTCGACACCCCTCTTCAATTTGGCCCAGAACGGTGCAGATTTGGATATAGCTGACATATAGGCCGATCTCTCGATTTAAAGTATTGGTCCCATATAAGGAGCATTTATAATCCAATTACATTGAAATTTGACACAGTGACTTATGATAGACTTTTCGACATCTGTGTCGGTCTTTATTTGGATATAGCTATCAAAAAGACCAATATTTTATTCTACAAAATTGAACAATGGCTTGTACTTATTAGACCACTCAATGTCCGTGCCGATTTTGGTCCAAATTTGGGGGCATAAAATATGCATTTTTCATCGCATTATGACAAAAGGTGGTTTACACATATACCCGAGATGGTGGGTATCCAAAGTTCGGCACGGCCGAACTTAGCACGCTTTTACTTGTTTTATTTAACATATTGAAAAGTTACTGCTCTCTGCTTAATTAAAGTAAGGTAACGAAATTATGGGGGTGTAGAGGTGCCGTAACCCATAACCAGCCATGACTAGCTGCCTTCTGGAATGTGTTTCATTTTGCTAGATAGCCCACCACAACCCACCTCTCCAGATCACTTTCATGTACAGCCATTCACACTCACTCACTCTCTGTCTTGCAATCGTTTGTCTCAGGATAAACATTAACTTCCATAAACAGGATGCTTTATATGTTTTCCCATCTCCCTGCCAACTCTTTACTCAATATTGCCACCCCGCCAAACACTTATGCGTGGAGAGCGGGGGAAAGAATGGGAAAAATAATGTGCAAAGATGATATTGATTACGCACATATGTATGGTTATGTGCTCATGTGTGTGTGTGTGTGTGGAGGTGGTGTTTCATCGTGGCCATAGATATCTTTAACAGCTTTCCCAGAAATTTACACCTTCAGAAGATTGCCTTAACCACCATCATCATCATCACCATCATTGCCAACCGCATTAATGGCTATGATGCGGTATATCCATATGGCTTGGATCATACCTACACCATTGGTTAGGTGGATGAGTGAAAGGGTGAAATGGTGAAAGGGGTTGTATTAGGTTTGCAACAGAGCATATTACAATCCTTAGCGGAACTTCACATTAGTTTTCAGATTTGTATACTACACATTGAGGTGGCTTAGTTGTGGAGAACGTAGCACGAAAAAAAAACAGCATGAAACCCTCAAGGAGATTGCCCATAAAAAATACATAAAGATAACGATTTACGTCTTGCGTAGCGTTACATGAATGTCTTCGACATCGTTGTTGTCGTTGACATATTTTCCCCATTCCCTATTTGGGTGGCAAATAACCCACCCACCCAATAGATAGAGGGTTATGCTAAAATTAATGGCCAATTTTGAAAAAAAATCAACAAGGTATAAAATTTTCGACTAGTAATAGTAGTGCAAGAATCAATCATAAGGGGCCTCTTTTTTATGGCCTTTAATCTAACAGAGCCCGGAAGCCTAGAATAGACACACCTCAGCCAAAAGTCAAAAACTTTTGGTTATAAAACAACTTTTTTGTTTTTTTCTTAAAATTATGATAAATACCACCGCGACTCTTCTTCTTCTTCTGCAATGGCTATCGCTTCATAAATACTGACTACAATTGTCAGGCCAACAGCCATATAAAACATTCTCTACGAAGAGGTGTCGCTGAGCACCATGACATTCAGACTTGACTCATTGATATCTCATATCGCAGTTTTTCATTGTTTTAATGGTGCATTCGATCCATTTTCTCAAAAGTTCACATCCCTACAACGCACTTGAAAGAAGGGAAGGCGGTCGGATGGACAGAGGAAGCATAGTCGAAAGTACAGACAGATGGACATGGACTGTGGGACACATAAAAGGTTGGACAGTAGGACGGTAGGACAGATGGACGGTATGTCAGATAGAAGGTGGGTCAGATCGACAGTAGCTCAGATGGACGGTAGCTCAGATGGACGGTAGGTCAGATGGACGATAGGTCAGATGGACGGTTAGGTAGAAGGACAGATGGACAGATGGACGGTAGGACAGATGGACGGTAGGACAGATGGACGGTAGGACAGATGGACGGTAGGACAGATGGACGGTAGGACAGATGGACGGTAGGACAGATGGACGGTAGGACAGATGGACGGTAGGACAGATGGACGGTAGGACAGATGGACGGTAGGACAGATGGACGGTAGGACAGATGGACGGTTAGGTAAAAGGGCAGATGGACAGAAGGACGGTAGGATAGATGTACGGTAGGACATATGGACGGTAGGACAGATGGACGGTAGGACAGATGGACGGTAGGACAGATGGACGATAGGACAGATGGACGGTAGGACAGATGGACGGCAGGACAGATGGACGGTAGGACAGATGGACGGCAGGACAGATGGACGGTAGGACAGATGGACAGAAGGACGGTAGGATAGATGTACGGTAGGACTGATAGACGGTAGAACAGGTGGACGGTAGGACTGATAGACGGTAGAACAGGTGGACGGTAGGACAGATGGACGGTAGGACAGATGGACGGTAGGACAGATGGACGGTAGGACAGATGGACGGTAGGACAGATGGATGGTAGGACAGATGGACGGTAGGATAGATGTACGGTAGGACAGATGGATGGTAGGACAGATGGACGGTAGGACAGATGGACGGTAGGACAGATGGACGGTAGGACAGATGGACGGTAGGACAGATGGACGGTAGGACAGATGGACGGTAGGACAGATGGACGGTAGGACAGATGGACGGTAGGACAGATGGACGGTAGGACAGATGGACGGTAGGACAGATGGACGGTAGGACAGATGGACGGTAGGACAGATGGACGGTAGGACAGATGGACAGTAGGACAGATGGACAGTAGGACAGATGGACGGTAGGATAGATGGAAGGTAGGACAGATGGACGGTAGGGCAGATGGACGGTAGGACAGATGGACGGTAGGATAGATGGATGGATTGGGTAGATGCACGGTTGGACAGATACACGGTAGAACAGATGGGCTGTAGGACAGATGGACGGTAGGATAGATGGAAGGTAGAACAGATGGAAGGTAGGACAGATGGACGGTAGGGCAGATGGACGGTAGGACAGATGGACAGTAGGACAGATGGACGGTAGGCCAAATGGACGGTAGGACAGATGGACGGTGGGACGGATGGGAGGTAGGACAGATGGACAGTAGAACAGATTGAAGGTAGGAAAGATGGACAGTAGAACAGAAGGATGGTAGGACAGATGACGGTAGGACAGATGGATGGTAGTACAAGTGGACGGTAGGACAGATGGACAGTTGGACAGATGCATGGTAGGGCAGATAGACGGTAGATCTGTCCTACCGTGCATCTACCCAACCGTTCCTACCATCCATCTGTTCTACTGTTCACGGATTGGATAGATGCACGGTAGGACAGATGCACCGTTGGACATATGAATGATGGGACAGATGGACGTTAGGATAGATAAACGTTTGGATGGACAGAGTGATATACAAACGGACAGTTAAAGAGAAGGACGGATTGACAAACTAACGGACGGATGAAGAAACGGACGAAAGGATGGACCGACGGACGGATGGGCAGACGATCCGATAAGCAAATGAACAAATGGGCAAACGATCCGATGAACAGACGAACCGATGAACAAATGGACGGATTGGCACACGGACGAATAGTCCAACGAACGGATGGACAGCGGACCGATGTATATACATACGGACGGTTGGACAGATGGGCAGACGATCCGATGAACAGACGAATCGATGAACAAACGATCTGATGTACAGACGAACCGATGGACAAGCGGGAAGATGGGCATACGGGAAAACAATCCGATGCACAGACGAACCGATGAACAAACGGACAGATGGGCACACGGACGAAAAGCCCAAGGGACGGATAACCAGCGGACCGATGTAAAGACGGATGGATAGACAAATGGACAGTAGAATGGACAGATGGACAGACGATCCAATGAACCGATAGACAAACGATCCGATGCACAGACGAACCGGTGGACAAACGGACGAATGGACATTCGAACGAATAGCCGCAAGGACGAATACCCCAACGGATGAATGGACAGCGTACTGATGAACAGACGGAAGGATTAACCAACGAACCGAAGAATGGACGGACGAACGGATGGGCAAACGATCCGATGAACAGAGGAACCGATGGACAATCAGATGGCTTCACGGACATATAGCCCGATAAATGGAAGGACAGTGGACCGATGAACAGACGGACGGATGGACAGACGTACAGATGTCCATCAGTACAAATGTCCATCAGTTATGGCCCGAAAACCTTAAGTTGAGATCGGTCTATATGGCAGCTATATCCAAATCTGGACCGATCTGAGCCAAATTGAAAAAGAATATCGAGGGGCTTAACTTAACTCACTGTCCCAAATTTCGACGATATCTGACAATAAATGCACCTTTTATGGGCCCAAAACCTTAAATCGAGATATCGGTCTATATGTCAGCTATATCCAAATCCGGACCGATCTAAGCCAAATTGAAGAAGAATGTCGAAAGGTCTAACACAACTCACTGTCCCAAATTTCGGCGACATCGGATAATAAATGTGGCTTTTATAGGCTTAAGACCCTAAATCGGAGGATCGGTCCATATGACAGCTAGATCCAAATTGGACAATGATATCGAAGGGCCAAACACAACTCACTGTCCCAAATTTCAGCAAAATCGGATAATAAATGTGGCTTTTATGGGCCTAAGACACTTAATCGGAGGATCGGTCTATATGAATATTCGTCTGAGACTCCATAAAGTATATATAGTCTTGATCGTCGTGGCATTTTATATCGATCTAGTCATGTCCATCCGTCTGTCCGTCCGTCTGTCCGTCCGTCCGTCTGTCCGTCCGTCTGTCCGTCCGTCTGTCCGTCCGTCCGTCCGTCTTTCAGTCTGTCGCTTGAAATTTTGCACAAATACTTCTTACTAGTGTAGATCTGGGCCATATCGGTCCATGTTTTGATATAGCTGCCATATAAACCGATCTTGGACCATGACTTCTTGAGCCTCTAGAGGGCGCAATTCTTATCCGATTGGAATGAAATTGTGCACGACGTGTTTTGCTATGACTTTCAACAACTGTGCCAAGTATGGTTCAAATTCGGTCCATAACCTGATATAGCTGCCATATAAACCGATCTGTGTTCTTGAATTTTTGAGCCACTAGGGGGCATAATTCTTATACGATTTCACTGAAATTTTACATGACGAGTTTTTCTATGACTTCCAAGAAATGTGTTCAATATGGTTCACATCGGTGGATAACCTCTTATAGCTGCCAATTAAACCGATCTGAGATCTTAACTTCTTGAGCGTCTAGAGGGCGCGTAAACCGATTTGGCTAAAATTTTGTACAACGTCTTCTACCTTGACCTTCACCATACGTGTCCAATATTATTTGAATTGGTCTATAGCCTGATACAGCTCCTATATAAAACGATCTCCCTATTTTACTGCTTGAGCCCCCAAAGGATGCAATTTTTAATCGAATTGACTGAAATTTTACACAATGATTTCTACTATGGTCTCCATTTCAAATATGGTCTCTCATTTCAATTATGGTATGCTCCAATAGCTTAGCAATTCTTTTTTTATCCTTTGTTTGCCTAAAAATAGATACCGGGAAAAGAACTCGTCAAATGCGATCCATGGTAGTGGGTATATAAGATTCGGCCCATCTGTATGTAGCACGCTTTCACCAGTTTCGGTTTCACTCTTTCTGCTCACCCTGTATCACATTGTATAAGATATTGCCAAGATTGTGATGCACACAATACTTATGTGATGACATTCATGCAATGATGCCCCAAGACTATAATGGGTGGAGGGGTAGCAAACACATCAAAATCGAAGTGCAAAAGAAAAGGGTTTATCTGTGACACACGTTTTACAGATTGTGATTGCGTGCGTGAATATGAGGAAGCAATATCTGAAGAGGGAAAAAAAAGGCGGGGGCAGCAGCACATTGATGTGTTTCGCAATATTTCTATGGTTTCACAATATTCCCGGGAAGTAATCCACCCCCTACTGCCTACACCTTCCCAAAAAAGAAAATGCTGTTGCTCTATCCCATTTTGGAATTTACTGCTTATCGCGTAATACTTAGGAAAGGGAAGTGATTTAGAAGTGTTATTAATCAAATTGATGTCGTTATTGATAGCATGTTCCACTTATCAAAACTGAAGAACCCTTTCCAAAAAAAAATGGCTCAAAAAAAAAAACTTCAAAACCCCTTTATAACATACTCTGAAAGGGTAGAGTGCAATACTTTTTCATTTAATGGTTATGACAATCAAAAATCGGTTGTTTTTTTCTAAATCTCAAAAACGATTTGAGCCATAAATGGCTGATCTAATGGCTAAACTAATCCGGTTTCAAAAGAAGATTAAGATTTAATCAAATTAAAAAATATATATGAAGAAGAATGAAAAAAAACTCATAATGATTTGGCACCTTGTAGCGCATAAATATTGGACGTAATCAGTATTCAAGAAAAACAAGAAATTACTCACATTATATGGGCCATAAATACGTCGCACATGTCATCGATTTCAGTCTCTTGCCCATAGACAAACATATCAGCGAATATTTATGTAACATAAGCGTGCGAGCATGTTTACCATTATAATGCCATCGTAGTTGGGGCTAATTTGAAATGAAGATAAAATAGTTGTGTATGAAAATATTATGAACAAGTAAAAGCGTGCCAAGTTCGCCCGGGCCGAATCTTATAAACCCTCCACCCTGGATCGCATTTGTTAAGATATTTGCCCGATACCTCTCTTTAGGCTAACAAAGAATAATGGATAAGAATTGCTATGCTATTGGAGCTATATCAAGTTGTGAAACGTTTGAGGCCATACTTGGTTGGGATGTTAGAAACCAAAAAGGAAGAAATCGTGCAAAATTTTAGCCAAATCGGATAATAATTGCGCCCTGTAGAGACTCAAGAAATATAATCGTGGGATCGGTTTATATGGGAGCTATATCAGGTTATAAACCGATTTAGACCGTACCTGGCACAGTAATTGGAAGTCATAACAAAGTAGTTCATGCTAAATTTCAGCCAAAAACGGATTTGAATTGCGCCCTCTAGCGGCTTAAAAATCAAGATCCAAGATCAGTTTATATGGGAGCTACAATAGGTCATGAACCGATTTAGACCATTCTTGGCACGTATGTTGAAAATTAAAACAAAACACTTCAAGCACATTTTCAGCCAAATAAGATAATAATTGCGCCCTCTAGCGGCTCAAAAAGTCTGCATCCGTAATCGGTTTAAAAGGTTGTGAACCGATTTGCTCAAGAAATCAAGATCCAAGATCGGTTTATGATTTGTATCATAATTAACACAGTTGCTGGAAGTGACACCAAAACACTACGTGCAAAATTTCAGTCAAATCGGACGAGAATTGCGCCCTCTAGAGGCTTAAGAGGTCAAGACCCAAGATCGGTTTATATGGCAGCTATATCAAAACATAGACCGATTTAAACCATACTTAGCGCAGTTGTTGAAAGAGATACTAAAACAACACGTTCAAAATTTCAGACAAATCGGATTAGAATTGCCCCCTCTAGAGGCTCAAGAAGTCAAGACCCAAGATCGGTTTATATGGCAGCTATATCAAAACATGGACCGATTTGGCCCATTTACAATCCCAACTGACCTACATTAATAAAAAATATTTGTGCAAAATTTCAAGGGGCTAGCTTTACTCCTTCGAAAGTTAGCGTGCAAGGAAGGACGGAAGGACAGACGGACGGAAATGTCTAGATCGACTTCAAATGTCATGACGATCAAGAACATATATACACTTTATAGGGTCTTAGACTCATATTTCGAGGTGTTACATTTACAGTTACATTTTATTTATTTGAAAATATAATAACTAAAACTTGGACCGTACGTTGTTGAGAGTCATACCCTTGTTGAGAGTCATAACAGAACACTATGTGCAAAATTTCAGCCAAATCGGACGAATATTGCGGCTTCCAGGGGCTCAAGAAGTCAAAGCGGGATATAGGTTTATATGGGAGCTATATCAGGTTATAGACCGATTCAGACTGTACTTGGCAAAGTTATCGGAAGCCATAACACAACACCATGTGCAAAGTTTCAGCCAAATCGGATGAAAATTGGGGCTTCCCGGGGCTCAAGAAGCCAAATCGAGGGATCGGTCTATAAACCGATTTAGACCGTACTTAGCACAGTTCTTGGGAGTCAAAACAGAATACTACATGCAACATTTCAGGCAAATCTATCACAAATTGCGGCTTGTAAAGGCTCAAGAAATCAAATCAGGAGATCGTTTTATATGGGAGCTATATCAGGTTATAGACCGATTTGGACCGTACTTGGTACTGTTGTTGAAAGTCTTAACAGAACACTATTTGCAAACTTTCAAACCAAATCGGACAAAAATTGGGGCTTCCAGGGGTTCAAGAAGTCAAATCTGGAGATCGGTTTATATGGGAGCTATATATAAATCTGAACCGATCGGGACCAAATTGCCAAAAAGAGGCGAATTTATTGTCCGTTGTCGCCGAAATTTGGGACAGTGACTTATGTTAGGACCTTCGAAATCCTTCTTCAATTTGGCTCATATCGGTCCAGATTTGGATAAAGCTGCCATTTAGACCAATCTCTCGATTTAAGGTCTTGGGCCCATTAAAGACGCATTTATTGTCCCATTTTGACAAAAATTTGGAACAGTGAGCTGCGTTAGGCTCTTCGACTACTTTCTGCAATTTGACCCAAATCGGTCTAGATTTAGATATAGCTGCCATATAGACCGGCCTCTCGATTTAAAAAACTTGGACCCATTAAAGACTCACTTATTGTCTGATTTTGCCAAAAATTTGGGATAGTGATTTATGTTACGCTTTTCGACATCCGTGTCATATATGGTTCAGATAGGTCTATGTTTCGAATTTTATGAATGTTATGTATTTTTAATAAACTATTAGATGTGGACATTTGTTGCAGCAAAGTTGTCGTAAATGTTGTCACGAATACAAATCTTGCATAAAACTGAAAATCAAACCTCAATGCATTCTTAAATTGCAAAATACGAAAATTGCAAAGCATAAAAATTTAAAGTCGAATATCCCTGAAACCAGCAGAGATATTTAAAACCTCAAGATGACTTTTTTGATGGAAGCACTGTCCAGCAAAAAAGAAATTTTGGAAATCGGACCACAAAGATTTAGCAGCCCCAAAAATTTTTGGAAATACCGAGGTTGCCAAATGTAGGGGCCTGCAAAAACAACCTAGGGCCTTGAAATGTTGCACATGATCGCGATAGCTCCTAAGCCCTTACCATTCTAAATTTCAAAAAGATATCTCTACGAGTTCTCACGCTGCATATTTTTTACTAGTTTGTTTCGATTTCCTCCCACTGTGCGTCGTATCATGTAGAAAATGCGTTGTCTCTGCTCTCACTCCCATATTGTCTACTAATGTTTTATGGGTTTTTGAGAGAAACTTTAACGGTGTCATTAACTCTATCGATCTGTTAGCAGAAAGGCTTCCAGGAGGCACGTTTTGCCGCTCTGATAATCTTATTGTACTCCCTGAGCCTCGGGTAATACACATCCCAATAAACTTCAGCTTTTTTACGACGTGCTGTGTTGAAACGTCTGCGGATCTATTTCTCAATATTGCGAATCTCCCCGTTCATTCAGAGGTTTTGTTGGGCTGATTTTTCTTTCTCGAAGAGGACAATTATCTTCGAAAGACCCCACTAGTGCAGTCGTAATCCTATTGAAATTGCCGTCAATGTCTACTATGCTTGGACAACCCTAGAAAAAAAACATTTTCAGCGGTGGTTTTCCCCTCCTAATGCTGGCAACATTTGTGAGGTACTATGCCATGTAAAACTTCTCTCCAAAGAGATGTCGCACTGCGGCACGCCGTTCGGACTCGGCTATAAAAAGGAGGCCCCTTATCATTGAGCTTAAACTTGAATCGGACTGCATTCATTGATATGTGAGAAGTTTGCCCCTGTTCCTTAGTGGAATGTGCATGGGCAAAATTTGCATTACAGAAGCTTAGGGATGGCCAGAGAAGGGATGCTCCATGGAGACCCTCCAATCCTGAACCTTATCGAAAAGATTTTTCGAACATGTTGTCACATCTTGTACCTCCTCCCTTATACTATTAACAAAGGTAGCGAAATGGGTGGTCTTGTGCGATATTAAACTTAAGGTTAATTGACCGTTATAGACATGAGCATAACATGGTGAGCTATTTGATGGCTGTTTTCGGTTGTAGATATGTATACAGGCGACATCTGAGGCATATACAGGTCACATCAACCTTAAAAGAAGGACGCCCAAGACTTGTATTTGATATCATTATGTGGATGTCCATAATAGCCGGAACTTGGCATCCAAACCCCCCTACAAAATTAACTAATTAAGCAGTTTTATTTTCTAAAGATGCAATTTTTCATGCAACTCTCTATTTTAAGTACCATCACATATTGTCCATGTATGTGAAATAGAAAGTCCCTCCCATATTAGTTGTTGGCCTATGTTCCACATTTAATGGTGCCATTGAGCTATGATCTTGTTTTAACAAGAACATGTGCTCCGTTTTTATACGCCAAATGCGTAACTAAGCCTATTAGGTGGGGGGGCCAAAAATTATTTATTTTTTAAAACCATGACAAAACTTAACTTACTTTCTCTGGCATATGGAGGAAAGCAAAGCAAAATGTAGCCAAATAAAAAAAAAACGCTCATGTTGACACAGAAAATATTCTGCAAACGCCAAGTGGCGAGAAAACAATCCTCAGAAACTAAGAAAAAAAATATATAACAGCATCAAACGCACATCATCATCACCAAAAATGGCAATTCATGTTAATTGTTGTCCAATATCGTTTTGGACGAACATCATTTATAATAACAGCTTAAATACCTAAGCGGCTTTTTCAGATTTTCTGTGATTTTTTATTTTGGTGATTTTCGTTTTTATTTTGTTGGCTTTTTTTTTCTTTTGCCAGCACACCGCAAGTACTAAATATTATTTTTGGGGAATTTTCAGAAATAACAATTATAAAAAGTCAGTTATAATTTTGCAACAAAATAATATTAAAGAAAAAAAAAAAATACGAAACAACAACCACACAAAACAAAACTCATACAGCACATGCCGACAATGAAATATGTTAGGAAATTAGTAAATGTTAGTTAGAAAAAAAAAATACAAAAATAATAATAATAAAATTTTTTAATAACAACATTATCTATCTAGGCAAAGAGATCTAGCAAAAAATGCTAAAAAAAAATAACAACAACAAAAATTGGGGTCTAGTTGACTACTGGCTGAGAGGATCAAATAATGAGGCAGTGATTGTCTGACTATTTTTGGGGAAATAAAATTAAAAAACAAAAAAGCAAAAAAAAAAAACTATAAAAGAAGACCGCCACCACTGCACAGGGGCACATCAACATACGAACTTACTCACTCACCTTAGTTCCCTGTGAGCATCTAAACAGCCATATAAGCCTCCATGGATACATTCATCCATCCATCCATCCACTCAATGTATGCTCAGGGTGTTGAGTGTGTTAGAAAACGAAAGACTTAAGAAACGAACCTCATTTTAGTAATTGCTCATTAACGGGCACACTTCAACATGTCACTATGCCGCCGACACATTAAAGCCCCTTTACTTATGCTGCTGTTGCTTCTTTTAGCCCTCTCTAGACATACACACACACACACACACTCGCACACACATATTCACTTGAACTCAGAGGCTCATCAAAGACAACTTAATAAACTTGCATGGTTGGACAGAATGACTTGGCTGACTGGCTAGCTGACTGGCTAGCTGGCCGGCTGCCATGCTGTAGTAACTTGACCACATTTCAATCTAATTATGGGTTATGCTTAGACGTCTTAACTCTATTTGAGCAGCCATTAGTTAGCCATTATGTACTCTTCACATAAACATACACACACACACGCACACACTAGGGCATATGTGGCTTAATAATGGTAAATGAGTTGGAGGCAGTGTTGCCATATAAAAAAAGAAGAAATTTTCTTAGAAAAAGTTATAACAAAACCAGTAAGGAAAGGCAAAAGTCGGGCGGTGCCGACAGTATAAAACCCTACAGCTACCCTACAATTATAAATTCGAGCAATAGGTATATGTATATCGGAACTATATCTAAAACTGAACAGAATTTTTTTCGAACAGATCATTTGAAAATTATAGTTACTACGGACATTTAAGTGAAAATCGGGCGATACATATATATGGGAGCTATATCTATATATGAACCGATTGGGATGAAATCTGGCAGAAATGTTAAGATCAGTAAGAAACCCATCCGTGCCACATTTTGTACAGATCGGTTGAAAATTGTAGTTACTAGGGCCATTAAAGTGCAAATCGGGCGATACATATATATGGGAGCTATATATAAATCTGAACCAATTTTGATGAAATTTTGCAGGTATGTTAAAATCAGTAACAAACCCATCCGCACAAAAATTTGTACAGATCGGTTGAAAATGTTAGCTACTACGGCCATTTAGGTGCAAATCAGGCGTTACATATATATGGGAGTTTTATCTAAATCTAAACCGATTTTTATGAAATTTTACAGATATGTTAAGATCAGTAACAAAACAATCTGTGCCAAGTTTGGGGCAGATCTGTTGAAAATTGTAGTGACTACGGCCATTTAAGTCCAAATCGGGCGATACATATATATGGGAGCTATATATACATCTGAACCGATTTTTACCAAAATCTACAGCAATCGTCCTTGGGTGATATGTGTAAAATTTGGTGAGGATTGGACAAGAAACACGAATCAGAAAGTGATTCTGAGTCGATCGGTATACTTATAAATGGGTCTAGCTCTTCTCCTTCTTAGCGTTGCAAACAAATGCACAAAGTTATAATAACCTGTACCACAGTAGTGGTGTAGGGTATAAATATCACAAGTTTATACGGGAAACTGGCCAATATAGAGCTATATCACACTATGCGTCGATATAAATCGGTAGATCGGTCTATTAGGGGCTGTATCAAGATATGTTCCTATATAGCCCACCTTCGAACTTCAAAGGCCTATGGTCAAAACAGATATCTAGGCCGTGCTTTAGCTGAATATTCTCATTTTTATACCCACCACCGAAGGATGGAAATATCAATTTCCGACCGTATAAAGTATATATATTTTTGATCAGCGGAAAAGTCTAAGACAATCTAGCTATGTCCGTCCGTCTGTCTGTTGAAAACACGCCACAGTCTTTAACAAGTAAAAGCGTGCTAAGTTCGGCCGGGCCGAATCTTATATACCCTCCACCATGGATCGCATTTGTCGAGTTCTATGCGCGATATCTCTTTTTAGGCAAACAAAGAATATTTAATAAGAACTGTTATGCTATTGGAGTTATATCAAGTTATAGTCCGATACGAACTATAAATGAATTTTGAACATTATAGAAGTCATTGTGCACTATTTCAGTTCATTCGGATAAGAATTGCGCCTTCTAGGGGCTCAAGAAGCAATATCGGGAGATAGGAATATGGGAGCTATATCAAGCTATTGATCGATTCAGGCCATATCAGACACGTATGTTGAAGGTCACGATAGAAACCGTTGTACAAAATTTCATCTAAATCGGATAAGAATTGCGCCCTCTAGAAGATCGGTTTATATTGCTGTAACATCAGGTTCTATACCGATTTACGCCATACTTAGCACAGTTATTGGAAGTAATACCAAAACACCACGTGCAAAATATCAGTCAAATCGGACGAGAATTGCGCTCTCTAGAGGCTCAAGAAATCAAGACCCAAGATCGGTTTATAAGGCAGCTATATGAAAACAGGGACCGATTTGGCCCATTTCTAATACCAACCGACCTACACTATTAAAAAGTATTTGTGCAAAATTTCAAGCGCCTACCTTTACTCCTTCGAAAGTTAGCGTGCTTTCGACAGACAGACGGACGACGGACGGATGGACATGGCAAGATCGACTTAAAATGACACGACGATCAAGAATATATATACTTTATGGGTCTCAGACGCTTATTTCGAGGTGTTACAAACAGAATGAGCTGAATGAATGAATATTGAGCTGAAACTTTGCACAGATTCTTTTTTTGTCCATAAGCTGGTTGAGTTCGAAGATGGGCTATATCGGACTATATCTTCATATAGCTCCCATAGAGACCGATCCGCCCCGATTTAGGGTCTTAGGCCCATAAAAGGCACATTTATTACCCGATATTGCTGAAATTTGGGACAGTGAGTTGTGTTAGGTCCTTGGACATCCTTCTTCAATTTGGCTCGTATCGGTTCAGATTGGGATATAGCTGCCATATAGACAGATCAGCCAATATTAGGTCTTTGGCCCATAAAAGCCACATTTATTATCCGATTTTGCTAAAATTTGAGACATTGAGCTGTGTTAGGTCCTTCAACATTCTTTGTCAATTTGGACCAGATCGTTTCAGATTTGGATATAGCTATATAGACCGATCGCCGATTTAGGGTCTTAGGCCCATAAAAGCCACATTTATTATCCGATTTTGCTGAGATTTGGGACAGTGAGTTGTGTTAGGCCCTTGGCCATTCTTCTTCAATTTGGCTCAGATCGGGCCAGATTTGGATATAGCTGCCATATAGTCCGATCCGCCGATTTGAGGTCTTAGGCCCATTAAAGCCACATTTATTGCCCGATTTTACTGAAATTTGGTCAGTGCGTTGTGTTGGGCCCTTCGATATTCTTCTGCAATTAGGCTCAGATCGGTCCAGATTTGGATATAGCTGTCATATAGACCGATATCTCGATTCAAAGACATAAAAGGAGCATTAATAATCCGATTTCACTGAAATTTGGCACAGTGACTCATGTTAGGCTTTTCGACATCAGTGTCGTATATGGTTCAGATCGGTTTATTTTGAGATATAGCTACTAAAGAGACCAATATTTTGTTGTACACAATTGAACAATGTGACTTGTACTTATTAGATCAGTCAATATCCGTGTCGAATTTAGCCCAAATCGCAACATATACATATATACCCGAGGTGGTGGGTATCCAAAGTTCGGCCCGGCCGAACATAATGCCTAACGCCTAACGTCTTTTTATACGCTCCATTATAGGATGAGGATATACTAATTTCGTCATCATGTTTGTAACACCTCGAAATATAAGTCTGAGACCACATAAAGTATATATATTCTTGATCGTGATGTCATTTTATTTCTTATTTCGATCTAGTCATGTCCGTCCAACAACTGTGTTAAATATGATTCAAACCGGTTTATAATCTGATATAGCTGTCATATGAATCGATCTTTGATCTTGACTTCTTGAGCCAAAAGATAGATAGCGCCCAATTCTCATACGATTTGACTGAAATTTTGCACGTGGTGTTTTGGTATCACTTCCAACAACTGCGTAAAGTATGATTCAAAACGGTACATAACCTAATATAGCTGCCATATAAACCGATCTGGGATCTTAACTTCTTGAACCTCTAGAGGGCGCAATTCTCATCCGATTTGGCTGAAATTTTGTCCAACGGCTTCTCTCATGACTTTAAACATACTTGTCTAATATAGTCTGAATCGATCAATAGCTTGATACAGCTCCCATATAAACCTATCTCCCGATTGTGCTTCTTGAGCCCCTACAAGGCGCAATTCTTATCCGAAGGAACTGAAATATTACACAATGACTTCTGCAATGTTCAGCATTCATTTATGGTCCGAATCGGACTATAACTTGATATAGCTTCGATAGCATAACAGTTCTTATTCAATATTCTTCGTTTGCCTAAAAAGAGATACCGCACATAGAATTCAACAAATGCGATCCATGGTGGAGGGTATATATGATTCGGCCTGGCCGAACTTAGCACGCTCTTACTTGTTATTTGTTAAGGGCTGTTGAGTGATTTCAAAATACAGACAGAACGATGAATAGACATGGCAACATATCAAAGATCTGGAATAAATACAATTTATAGGATCGCAAATAAATATTTCATTGTAAAAAAATGGCAACCCTTTTTAGTTCTCCCCAAAAATCATATATATACGATCATATCACAACTATGTATACTGCTTTGGGTAGTGAATTGTAATCACTGACTTCACGTTTTACCACATTTAAGGCGTCGATAATCATCATTATCTTCTTACTGGTCCATTGTGTGTATTAACCATGGTTTATAGCTGGCCTCAGTAGAGAAGCAAAATATGGGCAGACAGACAGCCATACTTTGGGATAGACAGACGAACAGATGTCAGATGCTTAGTGGTCCAGCGTTTGGGGGCTTTTGATGGCTGAATGTTGAATGCTATGAAAAAAAAAATGCGCTTTGCGTTATGGTGATTCATTAGAGTTTGACTTTAATTGCTCTTGACAGTCATCAGTGCCAGTGAGGAATTTAGCAGCAGCAGCAGCAGCCTGCCTACCTACCTACCTACCTATTGCCCTCCCTTCCTTAATAAATACTAAAATGTTATTGTTAGAGGTGTTGTTGTTATTAGAGTAGTTGTTATTGTTGTAGCTTCTATTGATTGGTGTTTATCACCATTTGGTATTTTTTCCATGATATTGGTGTTGGAGTTAATGTGGATGTCTTTGAGGAGCTCAAACCAATCGCATATCGGCTGCTGCAAAAAAAAAACACTAAAAATTAAACATAAATTTTAATGTGGCCTGCAGCATCTTTCATTTTGTATTTGTTGTTGATTTTTGCACCATGATGTTTCTATCTCTACTTCCCCTAAAAAGAAGATAAATAAAACATGCCAAATTATATACACAAGTCGTGAGTTAATTCAAGCATATATAATAAAAATTATCCTAAATGTGATAAGCAACTCAAGTTCAATTAAGGTTCAATTTGGCTTCAATTTTTTATTATTTTTTTTAATCATGGTCTTTTGAACTTTAGCACATTTATCATGGATAAACCACAAATATTAAGGCTTCCAATTAACCTTGAATTTATTTAAAAAGCCAATAAGGAGAGGCAAAAGTAGGACGGATCCAACTCTATAATACCCTACACCTACACCGCCGAGTCTATGTACTAAAGGGTGACTGTTTAGCTATTATCTCTTTGGCAACATTGATTAAAACAGCTCATGCTCGTTTCATGTTTTGTTTCACTGTAAAACATCTTCAGTTTGGTCTATAATGAATAATGAATAATGTATAATGGAACCACAAAGGATTCTGCTAAAACGCTTTGGGCGAAATTTGTGTTCCAAGCTTGTACTCTACTCTAACATACCTTTCGTTTGATACCCATATTGTCCCAATCGGCAAACATGTCCGCGCTGGGGGTTTTGGGGGGTGGGAAGGCCCCTCAGACACCAAGGAATAAATTTTTAAGTCAAATTTGTACTCAACTTGGAAATACCTTTCATTTGAGTCCCATATTGCCCAAAGCGGTGAAAGACTTCCATTGGGGGAAATTTGGGGGTGTAGGACCCCCCTGAACACTTTGGGCGAAATTTGTATAACAAATTCGTACTCTACTTTTGAATACCTTTCATTTGATACCCATATTGTCCGATACGGTGAACATATCCGTTCGGGTGGGTTTTGGGATGGGGCGTCCCCCCAGGTTATTTGACCCCAAAATTTTACACCAATTTTGTGTTTTTGCGCTTTGGGCGAAATTTGTGTACCAAGTTTGTACTCTACTCTTAAATACCTTTCGTTTGATACCCATATTGTCCCAATCGGCAAACATGTCCGTGCGGGGGGTTTTTGGGGGGTGGGAAGGCCCCTCAGACACCAAGGAATAAATTTTTAAGTCAAATTTGTACTCAACTTGGAAATACCTTTCATTTGAGTCCCATATTGCCCAAAGCGGTGAAATACTTCTATTGGGGGGTATTTTGGGGGTGTAGGACCCCCCTGAGCACTTTGGGCGAAATTTGTATAACAAATTCGTACTCTACTTTTGAATACCTTTCATTTGATACCCATATTGTCCCCTATGGTGAACATATCCGTTCGGGTGGGTTTTGGGATGGGGCGTCCCCCCATGTTATTTGACCCCAAAATTTAATACCAATTTTGTGTTTTTGCGCTTTGGACGAACTTTGTGTACCAAGTTTGTACTCTACTCTTAAATACCTTTCGTTTGATACCCATACTGTCCCAATCGGCAAACATGCCCGTGCTGGGGGGTTTTGGGGGTGGGAAGGCCCCTCAGACACCAAGGAATAAATTTTTATGTCAGATTTGTACTGAAATACCTTTGTACTGGAAATACCTTTCATTTGAGTCCCATATTGCCCAAAGCGGTGAAAGACTTCTATTGGGGGTATTTTGCGGGTGGGGGACCCCCTGAGCACTTTGTTCAAAAATTGGTTACTAAATTTGTACTCTACTTTTGAATACCTTTCATTTGATACCCATAATGTCCCAATCGATAAACATGCCCGTCCGGGTGGGTTTTGGGATGGGGCGACCCCCAGGTTATTTGACCCCAAAATTTTATACCAATTTTGTGTTTTTGGGGTACCATAAGGTAGCATACAAAATTTCGCTTAAATGGGTGCACGCATCTCCGAGATCGGAGGTTTTTGAAAATTGTGGTATGGGGGAGGGTTCGCCCCCCCTTCGGATATCAAACAAGTAAAAGCGTACTAAGTTCGGCCGGGCCGAATCTTACATACCCTCCACCATGAATCGCACTTGTCGAGTTCTTTTCCCGTCATCTCTTCATAGGCAAAAAAGGATATAAGAAAAGATTTGCTCTGCTATTAGAGCGATATTAAGATATGGTCCGGTTTGGACCACAATTAAATTATATGTTGGGGACCTGTGTAAAATGTCAGCCAATTCGAATAAGAATTGCCACGTTTGGGGGCTCAAGGAGTAAAATAGAGAGATCGATTTATATGGGAGCTGTATCAGGGTATAGACCGATTCAAACCATAATAAAAACGTATGTTGATGGTCATAAGAGGATCCGTCGTACAAAATTTCGGGCAAATCGGATAATAATTACGACCTCTATAGGCTCCCAAGATCCCAGATCGGTTTATATGGCAGCTATATCAGGTTATGAACCGATTTGAACACAGTTGTTGAAAGTAAGAATAAAATACGTCGTGCAAAATTTCAGCAAAATCAGATAGGAATTGCGACCTCTACAAGCTCAAGAAGTCAAGTGCCCAGGTCTGTTTATATGAAAGCTATATCAGTTTATGAACCGATTTTAACCATACTTAGCACAGTTGTTGGATATCATAACAAAAATTCATTCAAATCGGATAAGAATTGCGCACTCTAGAGTCAAGACCCCAGATCGGTGTATATGGCAGCTATATTAAAACATGGACCGACGTAAACCATACTTAGCGTATTTGTTGGAAGTGATACCAAAACTCAACGTGCAAAATTTCAATAAAATCGGATAAGAATTGCGCCCTCTAAAGGCTCAAGAAGTCAAGACCCAAGATCGGTTTATATGTCATCTATATCAAAACATGGATCGATTTAAACCATACTTAGCGTAGTTGTTGGAAGTGATACCAAAACACAACATGCAAAATTTCAATAAAATCGGATAAGAATTGCGCCCTCTAGAGGCTCAAGAAGTCAAGACCCAAGATCGGTTTATATGGCAGCTATATCAAAACATAGACCGACGTAAACTATACTTAACGTAGTTGTTGGAAGTGATACCAAAACACGTCGTGCAAAATTTCATTCCAATCGGATAAGAATTGCGAACTCTAGAGGCTCGAGAAGTCAAGACCCAAGATCGGTTTATATGGCAGCTATATCGAAACATCGACCGATTTGGCCCATTTACAATACCAACCGACCTACACTAATGAAAAGTATTTGTGCAAAATTTCAAGCGCCTAGCTTTACTCCTTCTTAAGTTAGCATGCTTTCGATAGACAGACGGACAGACTGACGGACGGAAATGGCTCGATCGACTTAAAATGACATGACGATCTAGAAGATA
The DNA here is from genome assembly GCF_963082655.1 of Stomoxys calcitrans. Lineage (NCBI taxonomy): Eukaryota > Metazoa > Arthropoda > Insecta > Diptera > Muscidae > Stomoxys > Stomoxys calcitrans. The sequence goes on from NC_081554.1 coordinate 178,045,396, forward strand.
TATACTTTATGGGGTCTTAGACGCATATTTCAAGGTGTTACAAACAGAATGACGATGTTGATATTATTCTGGCTAGTTGGTATACTGAAGTTCAAATAGTTGAGTATACGTTCTTTTAGTCAGGCTGGGAAGACATGCGCATTAATACTCGTTGTAAGTTGAAGTTTTCGGTCGAACATATTTCAGTTGGTAACCCTTCGGCTTCTGGTGCCCTGTTGTTCTTAGCTCGGTTACTGCTATAACGAACAGTTGCAATACCGTAATCACTATTCTTTGTCTCTGCGGGAGAAATTTTCTTTACTTCTTCTCAAAGACATATGGGGATCTTTCTTCATCGTGCAGAATAGACAATTCTCTCCGGTTCTTTTCTCCCTGTTCCCTGCTTTCTCACGGTACCTCGCCTTGATATGTTGCAACACACTGAAGGGTTGCTTTACATGCCGCATTTAAGGCTTCATTGGCATTTCGGCACTCCTGGTCAAACCGTGGGTTTCTTAGCGGAGACTTTTGGTTCGGAGGCCACTTTAGCGCATAGGTTTGCATGTCTGATTATGACGTTGAACGCTTTGGTTCGAATCCTGGCGTGAACCCTTTTAATGCTATCGAAATTTGTGAGGTACTGTACCATTAGGTATGGCAGCCATGTAAAAACTTCTCCACAAAGAAGTGTCGCACGTTGGAACTCAGCTATAAACGGAGGCCTTTTATCATTTAGTTTAAACTTGAATCGGACAGCACTCTTTGACATGGAAAAGGTAAGCCTCTGTTGCTTAAAGGAATGATCATAGATAAATTTGCATTTTTGGCCTTTGGTTCCCAAGTTCGCATTTTGCTGCTTGCTTTACTGCCAATATATAGTTTAACACAGGAGCGTCACTGTGCCATTTGATGGACGCTTGATGATGATAGACTCGTCGTTCTAGATCACGCTAAAACTCCTTTAGCTATGCATGGGGCGGATTAATATCCGCACCCTCTTTTCAACCTAACCTAACCTAAGGCCAATTGGATATTTAGTAAAAGTTTTTATCTGTTTTCAGTATGTCCAATCACATCACATTTTCTTCACCCAAACCACTTTCCCAATAAACTATGCTATGCATTAACCACCATCATGAAGGTGGTGCTGCAACACCTTAGGCCCAGCTAATTTCCATTTAAAGGCGCTCACATCTAAGAGATGTGGCCATAACAGAGACAACAAAATTTATGCTTCCTCAGCAATAAATCAATGCAACAGTTCGATGTGGTGACAACAAAGTTCCGATCAACATTTCTTTTTTAGCCTAAATTCTAATGGAATGGACGACATGATAATGACCAAGCTCTTACATGACCTCTTATCAGTATGGCTAAGTTAAAGACATAAATAAACAAAAATTTTAAAACCAAAACATCTTTATCAAGCTTGAGATTTGTGGGGCTTTGGTTTAAGCCCTTCTACCCCCACCATTCAACTAACATTATATGTAAGAAGTAAGGGGGAGATGCGCTTACGAAGATGGTCTAGTAATTTATAAAACTTTTGAGGCATCTTCATAGGCGTAGCTGTAAAAAATTGTATGGGGGAGACAAATTAAATTCAAATGATAGAAATTTGTTATAGTAAAAAGTTTCCTTGGAATATTTATTTTCGACAATTAAAGATCATTTAGTGAATACCATGCTACGAAAATAGTATAGAGCTTGACTAACAGTTTAACAACATAAGTGCCTTTATTTGAATCCCATATGATCTTTATTGGTGTACGAATTTAAGTTTGGATGTAAGGTGTACTCCATTCTTAAAATATTTCATTTCAGCCAGATATTCTCATGATGTCTGATTTAGTGGTGTTTTCGGGGGAAAGGTGGTCCCCCAGATACTTGGCCCTGAAAAAATATCAGCATCGTGCTCTTCTTTTAAATACCATTTATTTAAATCCTATATTGCCATGGGTTTAGGGGAGTTTAAAAGATGAGGCGTCCTCCAAACACATGGCCACAAAATAGGTTAACAAATTAGTTTCCTAATCTAAAATACTTTTCATTTGAGCCACATATTGGCATGGTCCAAAAATGTTCACCTTTTGGGGGGTGTTTTGAGGAAGGGGTGATGCCCTAAATACATGGCCCTACATTTGGATATCAAATTCGTATTCTACTCCCAAATACGTTTATTTGAGTCCCATATTGCGATGGTCAGTAAAAAATTGCTGTTTGTGGGGTATTTTGGGAAAGGGGTAGACCCCAGAAAATTGGTCCCGAAAGTGGGTATCAATTCTTGCTCTACCCCCCAATACCTTTCATTTGAGCTCTACATTGACATGGTAAGTAAATATGACCGATTTAGGAGTATTTTGGGTATTGGGGTGGTCCCCCAGACACAACGTGCTCTATTCTCATATATTAGAACCCCATATTGCCATTGGGCTCAAAATTGGATATAAAATTCTGTTTCTAATCTCAAATACCATTCACTTAAACCCCTTATTGAAAAAGATGTCCGGTTTGGTGCATGGACCCTAATAACTATGAATATCGAGCTCCACTGTCTTGAAGACCCAAATTGTTTTGGTGAGCAAATACGTCCTACTTGGAGGTTGTTATGGTGGTGAGACGTTCCCTAGACAGTTGGTCCCCAATGTTGATGTCAGATTCATGGTCTACTCTCAAATACCCATTATTTGAGCTCAATTTTTCAATAGACGGCAAATATGACCGCTTTGGGGGGTGTTTTGGGGGATGGGGCGGCCGTTCAGTGACTACTCTAAAATACCTCTTATTTGAGCCTCATATTGCAATGGTCAGCTAATACTTCCCATTTGGGTGGTGTTATGGGGGTGGGTTGGCCCCATAGACACTTTTCCCGAACACTGATATCAAAATCGTGCTTTACTTCCAAAGACCTTTCATTTGAGCCCCATATTGCTATGGTCGTAAATTTGTCTTCTTTGGGGGATGGGCGGCCCCCCAAACGCTTGATCCCACATCTGGATATCAGATTCGTATTCTACACTCAAATACCTTTTATTTAAGCCCCATATTCCTGTGGTAAGTAAATAAGTCCTGTTTGGGGGGTGTTTTGGGGAAGGGGAGGATCTCCTGAAACTTTGTCACAAATTTGGACATCAGATTTTACTCGCACATAGCCTTCATTTGAGTCCCATATTGCCATGGTCGCTAAATATGTCCGATTTAGGGGGTTTTGGGGTGGCCCCCCTAGCACTTGGTCCGACATTTGGATATCAGATACGTTTTCTTATCCTAAATACCTTTGATTTGAGTTGCATATTGTCGTGATTGGTGTATATATATATTTGGTAGGTTTGGGGTGGGACGCCCCCCTAGGTACCCCATCAGTAATTTGTATACGAAATTTTTATTTTTAGGGTAATATATGAGAGCACACAAAATTTCGCTTAAATCGCACCACCCATCTCCGAGATTTGGCGTTTCTGAAAATTAGGGTAAAGGGGAGGGTCCGCCCCCCCTTCAGATATCAAAAAATGTGGTATCCTATTTTCACCACGGGATCATTATGCACCATCAGTGAAAAATTCAAGAAAATCGGTTCAGCCGTTTCTGAGTCTTTAAAGAACACACAAACAAAGAAACCTACAAACAAACACAACCTACAAACAAACACTAGCTGGACAGGGCCCTCTCCGCTGCGCCTTCTTTAACTCTCTAATATCTTCCTAGGGTGGGGACACTTCGCCCTGAATGCGGATATCGAATTCGTGCCATTGTAGCCTATGACGCTGAATCGAATTCGTGCCATTGTAGCCTATGACGCTGAACGCGTTCGAATCCTGGCGAGAATATCGGAAAAAGCTGTGTTTATCCCCTCTTAATGTTGGCGACATTTGCGAGGTACAATGCCATGCACGGTCATTTAAAAAATTTTCCCCAAAGAGGTTCCTTATCATTGAGTTTAAACTTGAATCGGAAAGCACTCACTGATGTTCTTCCATAGGGTAACGTTCTCATTAGGGGAGGGATGGCACCTCAGACATTTCGACTCAAATATGGATATCAAATTCATGCTGCACTTCAAAATCCCTTTAATTTGAGACCCATTTTGCCATGGCCGGTAAATATGAACCGTTTGGATATATCTTCCCGATATATAAAAATTATATAGTCTATGTTTCCTTCCAGGCAAACGTACACAATCTATGAAAATTTTAAGAAAATCGTTTCAGCCAAGCATCATATATGGGTCTAATGGCGTTTTTGAGGAGTGATTTGACCCGCTTTATCCCAATCTGATTTTGTGAGCCGGTTTCGAAATCTACTCCCGAATACCTTTCATTTGAGTCCCATATTGAAACAAACGTCCAATATGTATGTTTTGGGGGAGTTTTGGGGTTAGGGCGGCCCGATGGATACTTAGTTTCAAATTTAAATACCATATTCGTATTCTACTCTCCTTTACCTTTAATTTGATACCTATATTGTCCCGATCGGTCCACTTTTGGTTTTGGGTTGTGTTTTGCCATAAGGGGGAGGGTCCGTCCCCCTTCCGATATCAAAAAATTATTTAGCCTATGTTTCCTTCCAGACCAACCTACACAATATGAGAAAATTTCGAGAAAATCAGTTCTGCCGTTTTTCAGTCTATATAGAGAAACAAACCGAGTCGCATATAATATCCATGATTGGCTAATGTGCCCATTTTGGAAGTTTTTGTGGGGGTGGGGTGACCCCCTATACTTCGACATGAATTTGTAGGCCAGCTTCGTTATCTACTCCCGCATATTTTTCATTTGATACTCATATTATTCTTATCGGTCCACTCTTGATTTTGGGTGGTGTTTTTGGGGTAACGGGGGAGGATCCTCCACTTTGGGTTCTCTTTTCGTTGAGAACCTGTCTGATTTGGCGGATGCGAACATTCTCAAGTTGTTGGACTTTTTAATGCGATTTGGATGGTTCAGCGGTAGAAATTTTTTCCAAACTTGACCTATAGAAAATTTTTAAAAATTCCTTTTAATTCTTTTTTTTAATATTTTATAAAAAAATTTCAAAATATTGTTTTCTCATAAAATTTCTAAGAAAATTATCTTCCATAATAAATTTTTTGACAAGTTAGAGTTTTATGGAAATTTTTTTCAAAATTTGATTTTCAATGAAAACTTTCTCACAATTATTTTCACAAAACAAAAATGCTCCCCTCTTTCACAGCTCTATTATACCCACGACCTCTAGTATCTTTTGCCATAGTGGAGCCACTAGAGACCAACTGGGCACGAGATTGTTACAAGACAACAACTACTTAACAAATCAATATACCGCCAAACACTCTCTCACACACCCGCCGCCAATCTCGTTGAACGCCGCAGAGTTGAAGATGAAAAAAAAGGAAAACATTTGGGATGGCATATAAAATATCTTCATTATCAGGGGCAGCAAATAACGCAGCTGCCAATGCCGGCCAGCCTCTAGAATGTAACACATTTTCCTTTGCTGCCAATGCGCATGCGTCTGGCCAGGCTAAAGCAATGCCCAGTGGAGGGAGTTTTAAGTTTGTACTAATGACACTTCAATAAATCATTCGAAAGGTGAGACATTAAGTGCAACTATGCCACCTTTGGGTATCACCATAGTGATGATCATGATGATGAAAATGGGGATGTGATTGGGGGTGGGGATGTTGTTAATTCAATAAGTTCAAATACACCATGAATAGGCCAACATACGGACAGACAGACAGACAGACAGATATATGGATGGACCGGACCTATGATTGTGAAATAGGCAACAATAGTCTGTCTGCCCCTTGTGTGCACCAAATATATGTTCATTCGTTTTCTTCTTCGTTCCTTGATAAACTTGTTTGTTGTAGTGTTTTAATATGCAAATCATTTGGAATTTGTGCTATGCTTTTGGGGGTTTTGGAGCTTAGTCACAAGAAGTGTCAAATATGCGGTGAAAAATTGACCTATGAATTAAGACTTCTTAACATTCCTCTACTTCTTTTAACACAGGGAGAATTCAAAGATGAAGAGAGACAAGCCTTTATTTAAAATTGATGGTCTTAAGGGGAGTTTAAAGTGGATAGATGAGTGGCTCGAAACACGTGCCCTGAAATCAAACTTTGACCATACCCCTGGATATATAGGTTAGGTTAGGTTTAAGTGGCATTTTGCCATCGGACCCACTAAGACGTTTTCGTCCATTGTGATGCCACAGGAACAGAAGAAGGAAGATGCCTTCTAGTTCCTACCGCTGAACCATCCAGATCGCATTAAAAAGTCCAACAACTTGAGAAAGTTCACATCCGCCAAATCAGGCAGGTTCTCAAAAAAATAGAACCCAAAGTGGCGGATCCTCCCCCGTTACCCCAAAAACACCACCCAAAATCAAAAGTGGACCGACAAGGACAATATGTGTATCACATTAAAAGTATGCAGGAGTAGATAACGAATCTGGCACATAAATTCATGTCGAAGTATAGGGGGTCACCCCACCCCCACAAAAACGACCAAAATGGGCACATTAGCCAATCACGGATATATGGGACTCGGTTTGTTTGTTCCGTATAGACTGAATGGCGGCAGAACCGATTTTCTCGAAATTTTCGCATATTGTGTAGGTTGGTCTGGAAGAAAACATAGGCTATATAATTTTTCGATATCGGAGGGGGGACGGACCCTCCCCCTCATGCCAAAATACAACTGAAAGTCAAAAGTGAACCGATCGGGACAATATAGGTATCAAATGAAAGGTATTGGAGAGTAGAATACGAATATGGTATTAAAATTTGAGTCTAAGTACCCATCGGGCCGCCCCAACCACAAAACTCCCCAAACAGACATATTGGACGTTCATTTCAATATGGGGCTGAAATGAAAGGTATTCGGGAGAAGATTTCGAATCTGGCATACAAAATCACATCGAAGTATAGGGGGTCACGCCAGTCCTCAAAAACCCCATTAGGCCCATTATGACTATATGATGCTTGGCGGAACCGATTTTCTTAAAATGTTCATAAATTGTGTACGTTTATCTGGTAGGAAACATAGGCTATATAATTTTTAGATATCGTGTGGAGGCGGACTCTCCCCCTTAGCCCAAAAACGACACCCATATCCGAAAGTGGTCCGATGGGCACAATAAGGGTATTGAAGACCAGAAAACGAATATGGCATTAAAATTTGGGTCCAAGTACCCAACGAGAAAAGAACCAATTTGGTATCTATATTCATTGGAAAGGGCCGATGGCCGGCCAAGCCCAAAAACACCCCTCTTATTTACCGGCCGTGACAATATGGGGCTCAAATTAAAGGGATTTGGAATGGCAGCACGAGTTTAATATCCATATTTGAGTCGAAATGTCTGAGATGATATCCCTTAACTAATGAGAACATTACCCTAAGGAAGCACATTACCACCTGGAACCAAGAAGGGGAAAATTCTCACACATCAATTAGTGCTTTCCGATTCAAGTTTGAACTTAAACTCATTAATAAGGGACCTTTTTTTATAGTTAAGTCCGAACGGCATCCCGCAGTGCGACACCTCTTTGGGGAAAATATTTTAAATATCCATGTCTCGCATATGTCGCCAACATTAAGAGGGGATAAACTGCGCTTTGTCCGATGTTCTCGCCAGGATTCGAACGGGTTCAGCGCCATAGGCTACAATGGCACGAATTCGATATCCACATTCTGGAGGAAGTCTCCTCTCCCTAAAAAGATATTAGAGAGTTGAAGGAGGCGCAGCGGAGCGGTCTAGCTGTCCAACTAGCGTTCTATATAAATAAAATGTTCTTCAAAACTAAAATTTTAAAATTTTGTCTATAAAAATTGAGCTAGCTTGAAAAGAGGGTGAGGATATTAATCCCCCCATAAACCTATGGACATTCACCTAACCCAGTAATCGGCTTTTTGTACGCTCTTGTTACTGAAAAGTAACCTCGTAAAAAGAAAATCTAAGTCAGGAATTCCGCGCTACTTGCAAAATCTTCAATACGCGCCCCTAAGTAGTTTCACACAATTCCAGGTTGTGTGCCCACCTTAGCGCCGGTGTGTGTTAGACGCTAAAGCCGGGCAATGACATAGCAAATTCTCCAGCGTCTATAAAACTTAAGTTTTAACAATATTTTTATAGAAATAAAATTTTGCGTGATTTTTCGATCATATTCTAGCTCGAGATCATATTCAATGCTTTCTCTTCAAAAAATAGCATAGGAAAGCACTAATAAAAGTTGTGGAATTGTGTGCTGCTATTCAAAACAGTTTGACTGGCAAGGTGGGTCACGATTTCTCATACGCCATGTATGTTCATCAACGCCTTTGTCATATTGATGAAAGTGCTCTACATACCCAACGACTATTGAGTAGGGTGTAGAGCACGCACGCTTTTGTTTTGAAATATGGTTCAATAAGTCCTTCAACTCTTCTTAGCGCAGTAATTCCGATACAAACTAATCATCAATGCTAATGATAAAGAGTAGGGCATCCAGCGAACTGCTTAAATACGAACAGCATGCCTTTCGGTCCGTGGAGACTGCCATGCACGAAGTTGTGCATAAAATCGAAGAATCCTTCAATGCCAAAACATATTTGCGGTTTGCATTGACATCTAAGGATTGTCACAGCACCGGGTGGACCAGGTTCTTAGAGACTGGATAAACCATATGCTAAGGTATAGATAGATAAATTGTGGATCCCATGACATAAATATAGCCACTCCTATGGGTGACCACCATAAATGACCTATTAAGGATGCTGACTGAGCCCGTATGCTACGCAGACGATGTTATAATGCTTCTAAGGGATAAGGATCCAAACCTGCAGATTGCATACGACAGGGCTAAACCTAGGGGTCTCAATAATAGCCTAGACAAGACCGAAATCTGTTTGCTCACGAGGAAGACAAATGTGAGCCAATTTAACGCACCAGGATTTCTCAATAGAAAGATTTTGATTTGACCCCCAGGCCCAAAGAGAGGGCCTGGGGGTTTTATTGAGACTGAGAACTGTTTTTGACTGCCTAACCATAAAACGGCCCTGCAAGCGGAGATCCGAGCGATGACGGAATGCGTGAGGTGGTGTGGTGCTAAAGCGAGGACATCGAGTGTGAACATCTTTACGAACAATAAGGGGCAATAACAATCAGAACGGTAAGGTCACTAGCAGTCTTACAGAGTAAGAAGAAGATTAACGCCTTTTCTGAGGATGGCAAAATCCGCATCGTTTGGGCGCCGAGCCATAACGGAGTAAGCGGGAATGAAAGGGCAAACGATTTGGCGGTGAATGCGCATACAACACTGTGGAACAGCAAATCGATCGGTAGGGAGTCGAAAATCCTATGGGGGGATCCAGATCGTGAGAAGACGAGGCTATTACTGAAAGGAAGTAAGAAGGAGGTCAGTATTGTTTTTGGTTTCATAACGGGACACATAGGACTACGAGCTCACTTGTGCAAAATTTATGCGGTAAGTGATAGCATGTGTAGGGCATGTGGGGAAGATGTTGAGACGTTGGAGCATTTCCTATGCCATTACCGGCTTTCACGTCTAACAGAGACCGGCACTTAGGTAAGGACACAATACCAGACATGAACCAACTTAGGGGCGTGGCAAGGAAAACAATTAAGGATTTTGTAAGTTGCACGGAATTCCTTACTTAGATTTTATTTTTCGAGGTTACTTTTTTAGTATTTAGAGCGCACAACAAGCTGGCTACTGGTTTAGATATATGTCCATAGATGCATGGGATTAACATCAGCACCCTCTTTTCAGCGTAACCGAACCTAAGGGATCTAAGACCATAAAATCCGTATTTAACATTCGATTTCTCCAAAATATTATGGAACAGCGAGGCGGTGAGGGCCACTTGGTCCACATCAGACCACACTTGGATATAGCTGCCATATGCACCGATCTGCCGACTGAGGGTCTAAAAAGGTAAATTTTCTATCCGATTTCGCTAAAATTTGGAATTGTGAGTTGGATTATGGCACATATCCGAACCGACTATAGTCAATAGTAGAACTTATTAAGATATAGCTTTTCTATCCGATTTCGCTAAAATTTGGAATTGTGAGTTGGATTAGGCCACCCCATATCCGAACCGACTATAGTCAATAGCAGAACTTATTAAGATATAGCTGCCGTATGGACCGATTTGCTGTTTGCAGGTCTTTACCATATACAAGTCGCATTTAGTATCCTATTTGGCTGAAATTTGGAATAGTGAGTTCCGCTAGGCCACACAAAATCAAAAACGATTGTGGTTCACATTGGACCTTATTTGGATATAGCCGCCGTCTAGTCCGATCTGCCGTTTGAGAATCTTACGTTCATAAAAGACTATTTTTATGACTGTTTCCTCTGAAATTGGAATCTATAATTTGTAAAAGGATTCTCGGCAGCTGAACCAAAGATGTCCTGCCGCCCCAATATGGTATAGAAGAGTTATAAAGGGTGATTTTTTGAGGTTAGGATTTTCATGCATTAGTATTTGACAGATCACGTGGGATTTCAGACATGGTGTCAAAGAGAAAGATGCTCAGTATGCTTTGACATTTCATCATGAATAGACTTACTAACGAGCAACGCTTGCAAATCATTGAATTTTATTACCAAAATCAGTGTTCGGTTCGAAATGTGTTCATTCATGTGTTCAGCGATGAGGCTCATTTCTGGTTGAATGGCTACGTAAATAAGCAAAATTGCCACATTTGGAGTGAAGAGCAACCAGAAGCCGTTCAAGAACTGCCCATGCATCCCGAAAAATGCACTGTTTGGTGTGGTTTGTACGCTGGTGGAATCATTGGACCGTATTTTTTCAAAGATGCTGTTGGACGCAACGTTACGGTGAATGAACACATTTCGAACCGAACACTGATTTTGGTAATAAAATTCAATGATTTGCAAGCGTTGCTCGTTAGTAAGTCTATTCATGATGAAATGTCAAAGCATACTGAGCATCTTTCTCTTTGACACCATGTCTGAAATCCCACGTGATCTGTCAAATACTAATGCATGAAAATCCTAACCTCATAGAAATCACCCTTTAATAAAATAGGCGATAAAAATATCCATAGCAGTGGGTATCCAAAGTTAGGCACGGCCGAACTTAATGCATTTTTATTGTTATACACTGTACCATAGAATGGGGAACACTTATTTCGTCGTTCAGTTTGTTACACCTCGAAATATTCGTCTAAGATCCCATATTCTTGATCGTCAGAACATTTTAAGTCGATTTAGCTATGTCCGTCAGTCTGTTTGTCGAAAGCACGCTAACTTTCAAAGGAGCAAACCTATTTGCTGACATTTTGCATTAATACTTCCTTTTAGTGTAGGTCGGTTGGGACTGTAAATGGATCAAATCGGTCTATGTTTTGGTATAGCTGCCATATAAAACGTTATCGGATCTTGACTTCTTGAGCCTCTAGAGGGCGCAATTCTAATCCAATTTCGCTGTACCAATTGTTTTATTTTGACTTCCAGCAATTCTGGCAGGAATGGTTCAAATCGGCTGATAACCTGCCATAGCTCCTATATAAACCGATCTCGATTCTTGATTTATTGAATTCTTGAGCCGATAGAGGGCGCAATTTTTATCCGATTTTGCTGTAAATTTGCATGAAGTGTTTTGGTTTGACCATCAACAACTGTGCCAAGTATGGCTGAAATCGGTTAATAACCTAATACAGCTCCCATATAAACCGATCTTGGATTTTGCCCTCTTGAGCCGCTAGAGGGCGCAATTAATATCTGATTTGGTTGAAATTTAGCAAGAAGTGTTTTGGTATGACCGTCAACAACTGTGACAAGTATGGTCCAAATCGGTTCATAACCTGCCATAGATCCCATAAAAACCGATCTCGGTTCTTGACTTCTTGAGCCGCTAGAGGGCGCAATTAGTATCTGATTTGGCTGAAATTTAGCAAGATGTGTTTTGGTATGACCATCAACAACTGTGACAAGTATGGTCCAAATCGGTTCATAATCTGATATAGCTCCCATATAAACCGATCGTGGTTCTTGACTTATTAAATTCTTGAGCCGATAGAGAGCGCAATTGTTATCCGATTTGGCTGTAATTTTGCACGAAGTATTTTAGTTTGACCATCAACAACTGTGACACGTATGGTCCAAATCAGTTAATAACCTGATATAGCTCCCATATAAACCGATTTCGGATCTTGAGCCGCTAGAGGGCGCATTTATTATCTGAATTCGCTGAAATTTAGCAAGAAGTGTTTCGGTATGACCATCAACAACTGTGATAAGTATGGTCCAAATCGGTTCATAACCTGCCATAGCTCCCATATAAACCGATCTTGGTTCTTGACTTATTAAATTCTTGAGCCCATAGAGGGCGCAATTGTTATCCGATTTGGATGTAATTTTGCACGAAGTGTTTTAGTTTGACCATCAACAACTCTGCCAAGTATGGTGCACATCGGCCTAAAACATGAAATGGCTCTCATATAAACCGATTACGGATCTTGAGCCACTAGAGTCACCATCAACAACTGTGCCAAGTATGGTCGAAATCGGTTCATAACCTGATATAGCTCCCATATAAACCGATCTCGGATTTTGCCTTCTTGAGCCGCTAGAGGGCGCAATTATTGTCTGATTTGGTTGAAATTTAGCAAGAAGTGTTTTGGTATGACCATCAACAACTGTGACAAGTATGGTCAAAATCGGTTCATAACCTGCCATAGATCCCATAAAAACCGATCTCGGTTCTTCACTTCTTGAGCCGCTAGAGGGCGCAATTAGTATCTGATTTGGCTGAAATTTAGCAAGATGTGTTTTGGTTTGACCATCAACAACTGTGCCAAGTATGGATGAGATCGGTTAATAACCTAATATAGCACCCATATAAACCGATCTCGGATTTTGCCTTCTTGAGCCGCTAGAGGGCGCAATTATTGTCTGATTATGTTGAAATTTAGCAAGAAGTGTTTTGATATGACCATCAACAACTTTGACTAGTATGGTCCAAATCGGTTCATAACCTGCCATAGCTTCCATGTAAACCGATCTCAGTTCTTGACTTATTAAATTCTTGATCCGATAGAGGGCGCAGTTGTTATCCGATTTGGCTGTAATTTAGCATGAAATGTTTTAGTTTGACCACCAACAACTCTGCCAAGTATGGCGCAAATCGGCTCATAACATGATGTGACTCCCATATAAACCGATTTTGGATCTTGAGCCGCTAGAGGGCGCAATTATTATCCTATTTGGCTGAAATTTTGCACAAAGTATTATGGTCTGGTCGTAAGCAATTGTGCCAAGTATGGTCAAAATCGGTCTACAACCTGTTATAGCTCCCATATAACCCGATATTGAATCTTGACTTTTTGAGCCGCTAGAGGGCGCAATTATTATCATATTTCGCTGAAATTTTGCACAAAGTATTTTGGTCTGGCCGTAAGCAATTGTGCCAAGTATAGTCAAAATAGGTATACAACCTGATATAGCTCCCATATAAACCGATGTCGAATCTCGACTTCTTGAGCCGCTAGAGGGCGCAATTATTATCCGATTTCGCTGAAATTTTGCACAAAGTATTTTGGTCTGGCCGTAAGCAATTGTGCCAAGTATAGTCAAAATAGGTATACAACCTGATATAGCTCCCATTTAAACCGATGTCGAATCTCGACTTCTTGAGCCGCTAGAGGGCGCAATTATTATTATCGCTGAAATTTTGCACAAAGTATTTTGGTCTGGCCGTAAGCAATTGTGCCAAGTATGGGCAAAATTGGTTCACAACCTGATATAGCTTCCATATAAACCGGTTTTGGATCTTGACTATTTGAGCCGATAGAGGGCGCAATTAAAATCCGATTTGGCATACATTTTGCACAATGAATTCCACTTTAGAATGGCTCCAATCGGTTTATCGCTTATCCTATGTTTTTCTATAAAGAGATATCGGTCAAAGAACTTGAAAAATGCTATCCTATAGGAGGGTATATAAGATTCGGCCCGGCCGAAGCATTTTTGCCTTAATTGGTAGTTCCAGATTTTTTTAACAGATACCATCAGCCCCAATAAATATTTTCATATTTTTTTGGGATTTTTTTTTTTTCTTCTCCTCATCGACGAATAATTTAAGGTGTGAAGTCTTAATAACAAGATAACATAGAACTCATTAACATTTTTTCCAAAACAACAAATTGTTAACGCATTAATTTTCTAAATATTGAGTGTTTGGTGGAATGGACAGAGGAAAACGACAAACTTGGTAAACACTCGTATTTCATGCGATAGTCAAAAGGTGATTAACGTTTGGGGATTTGGACGCAACGAATGTCCAGTTATCTTTACCAAGATAAATTTCATCGCGTTATTTCAGGTTTCATGGCGTTTTTTTTTTCGTATTGAGAGAAATTTTTCAAACAAAAAAAAACGAAATAGTCTTTCACCCCACTGAGTGATAGTAGGGATATGTTTGTTTGTTTGAATTTAGAACATGTGATCACGTAAAGGCTTAACGCTTGACAAGACTTGGCTAATGTGTCACATCGCATGATGGACAATAGCTGTGAGCGATGACGTCGTTACAACGACCACAAACTCTGGCATGATGATCACTGATCACAAAATTTGTGCTCATTCTGCATGGAAATATGGTTCATATACCACCACTTTAGTCTATCGGATGTATCCATCCATGTACACTTGACTCGTGTAATTTTCATATAAACATAATTATGAGACTGTCAAATGGAATTAATCAGTTCCGTCTTTCCATCACAACGCCAGCACTTTGTGGCTATGGAGTGTGCCCAATGCTGGTAGCTGTTATACCCACCATATTCGCCCTAAATGGGGAAAATTTTGTTTTATATTCCAGCTGGACATGGCATGGTCCACATTTAGTAGACCAAACCAAGCAAATGACAACGACGACGACGGTAACGGCGACAAATCAGTGATTCCAGCACGCGATATCAACACGCCTTACAATAACTCAAAAGGTAGACAACGATGGCATCACATTACCATGTCCCACAAATGGTTAAACAGGAACTTTCGCTGGTGACGTGAAAACAAAATTAGAAATGAAGAGAATAGCAACGAAAGTTTCAATGAAAGAAGAAAATTGTGGTTAAAAATTAATAAAATAATTATTTATTATCTGTAATTAGTTTATAACGAAAATTTTGTCAAAATTTTATTGCTACGAAAAATGCAGTTAAGAAAGTTTCGTCAAAATTTAAACAAAGATTTTTTTAGGATTTTTTTTTTTTTTTTATTGAAAAAATTTTATTTATGTGTAGATGAGGACTGTAGGAATCTTGTCATTAAATTTCCCTTTTGTGATTTAAGTAAAATTTGTTTTCTGTTGTGAAAATATTTTTCATATTCTTCTAGTATTAACAAAATAAATGTAGATGGGCACAGTAGGAATATTATCAGTCAATTTCCGCTAGCTTCTTAAGGCCTAGATTGTTTTATTGTAGTCTACATAAAAGGAACCTTCTGCATGGGATAAGCTTTTCATCAGTATTAGATTTTTATAGTTTTATATTTTTAAATAAAACACCGTCTAGTTAACAAACCTCAGGGGACCTCCCAGAGGAACATTCGCAAGTTCACTCATATCGCAAATCGGCACCTCAGAAAAGATAGCCTGCGTCCATGCAGACCTGGACATGAACATAGCTAGAGCTCGATAGTCTCCTCCTCGGAACGCCAGCAACTCTCTCGTCGTCCTCCAGTCAAGAAAAACCCAGAGCGCCCTAGCGGTCCGGCAACCATCCGCTGAGTCCCGTCTCGCCATCGACAGCGCTCTGGCCATCTTTTCTACTGTGTTTAGTAGTTTGATAAATCACACGTAAACAAGACCGGTAGCTGTTTAGCCAGACGAAGACGAACCCCTCCTAGCATATTCGTCCGCCCCTCATACCCTGGAATTCCCTCATGTCAGGGAAGCCATGTTAGCGTTACATCTTGGACTCGGAGCCTATCCAGGGACTCCAAAAAATCCGCCACGCAATTCGACTTTGCCGTCCTCGACCCCAAGGCCTTGAACGCCGCCAAACTATCCATATAAATCTTGAGTTTTGAGGGCGGTAAATTCTTTAGGGACTCCAAGTAATCCACCACGAACCTCGACCACAAGGCCTAAGTTTAAAGGGCGGTAAATCCCTTACCAGAATTTCTCTTGCGGCTACTGTAATTGCACAGACCTCTGCCTAAAGAACCATACACTCGTCCGGCAGTCTCATAGATATACCCATATTCAGTACTTGGGAGTAGACCTGCAATCCAGTCCCTGACTCCATCTTGGAATCATCGATGAAGATCGAGGTCTGATCCTCCTCAAACACAGCATTCGCCTTTCATTCATCACTCGGAGGAAAACGAATCCCAAAAGCTTTTATCCCAGTCGGTACTGGTGCCGGGTAGTCGGAGATCCTCCTCAGTCTTCCCTTCGCATCCAGAATCGAACTGTGGCCGAAAATGTCTTTCTACAGCATGCCCAGCTCCCTCAACATAGGTTAGGTTAGGTTGAAAAGAAGATGCGGATATCACCCCGTGGTGAAGGCCCAACTTAGTGCGCTTTTATTTGTTTATTACTCGATTTCGCTGATGGATTTGGGTTTGAATCGAGTGGGTCTGGCTTGGCAGTTAAACAGGCGACTTGTGTCTTGTGGTACTTGGTCACAATCGGGACATACGTCTTGTCCCGCCTCTGGAGTTGAGGCTGCTGCATCTGCCGGAACGTATTTGAGCCAAAACTACTCTGGTTTGACGGGGGAGGTCAATTCCTTCAGGTGCAACTGGAGGCGGTCGTTCTCCAAAGACTACATTCACCCGGTAGCTATTTACCGCTTCTGCTACCCTGTCTGCATGAATGTTGTCTAGACCCGCATAGTATGCCGCTTGATCTAGAGGTTCTCTCTGGAAGCGCTGAACCTCACACTCTTGATCATGTAGATCTACCTTAAGGCGACTGGGCGGTGGATATTTATCCACAGATGATGATTTGGATGGTCTCTGGCATAACAGCCCAAAATGTATTGCTTAGACTGCATGTAGTTATGTCTTCGCACTGGTAGGATTTTTGTCTCCTGATGGCGGTGGTCCACATGAGAACTGAGGAGACAGCCCTCGCAGTTCGAAGGGCGGCATTATGACAGATCTGAATATTATTTTACCGCGTGTCATAGAGCTGTAGAGACCACACTGGTGCTGCACAACTTACCCCTACCGGCCAATTGCTTTGTACGTGGTCAACAAGGTTTCTTTGTCTACACCCCAAGTGCTGGCGGGCGCCGGTGACTTGAGGACCTTGTTTCTACTTTTGACTTTATCGCAAATTCCTGTGGCGAGAATGTGTAAGAGTTGTCAAATGTGACGCCAAGTATTTTGGGACGCTTGGTGGTCGGAATTATTTCTCCATCGACCATCACAGTCAGCTTGGCATTCATCTCACGCGTATTTGTAGTGAACAATGTGGCTGAAGGTTTGGTGGCAGATATCTTCAGCTTTCTTGCAGCGAAATATGAGGCAAGCTCGTTGAGGTAGACGTTCAACCTATCGCAGATGTCAACAATGGGGAGCCTGCTGCCATGATCGTACAATAGACGGATAGAATCTTATATCTCTATGCCGTCTGGAGGGGGTGGAATGGAGGATAGGTAGAGGTTAAACAGTCCCGTAGATATCACCCC
Source organism: Stomoxys calcitrans (assembly GCF_963082655.1). Lineage (NCBI taxonomy): Eukaryota > Metazoa > Arthropoda > Insecta > Diptera > Muscidae > Stomoxys > Stomoxys calcitrans. The sequence continues at coordinate 178,063,042 of NC_081554.1, forward strand.
GCCTTGGGGAACCCCCCATTTTACCGTAAGGGTTTTTGACTTCTTATCCCCAAATTCTACAAATGACTGGCGACCACACAAATAATTCGCGATCCAGCGTTTCAGGCCTGGCTAGAGGGACGTGTTGTCCCTTCGGTAGGTCCAGTGCCACGAGGACCATCCTATCACATGGCCTGGGCTGATTGAAACCACGGCAAATATGTGCGGTAATGGCATGCAAAGCAGTTGTTGTGCTATGCAGTCCTCGGAATCCATGTTAATGCTCGACAAGTGGAAATTTTCCTACGAGGCTCGGGAGGAGTAATGCCTCAAGCGTATTTGCTAAATGGTGCATTTTTACCTGATTTTGTCGAAATATGGTAAATATTTATACCTGAGGTTAGAGGTTGAAGACTCAACCTTAATTTCCCCCTTAAGAACTTCATTAAGTTATAGGCTTAGCGTTTTTTATTGATTTCCTAACCACCTTTAACCTCAGGCCATATTAAACATCTGTTGGAAATTTTTTCGAAATAATCGCCATTTATGCAGTCAGGCACATAAAAAATGCTTTCATTATGGAGGATTAGCAAAAAGGATTTCTCACGCAAATGTCCTTAATCAATTACTATTTTTGACTTTTTTTTTTTGGAATGGTAGCAAATATGTATCAATTTACACCCTCACTGTCATGGCATGAAAGGCAAGCTGGCAGTGCTGTGGTCCCTTATCCTTTGGACCTCCAGTCAATTGCCTGTGAGCCTATCAATTAAGAGCAGGGATAAGAGACACACATTCACAGGAAAAAATTCACCAAATCACTTGGATTGTTGCACATTCAGCAACAACTCAATTGGGGTGCATAAATCATGGTTGATTTTTTTAACTTGATTTGAGGATTGTTTTTTGTAGACTAGCCTTAGGCAAAAGGGGTTGTTAGATGGTGGAATGTCCTAAGGTCTATGTCTATATGGCTCTTAATATGGTGGGTGTTTTTTGTAGCTTGCCTTCATAAAAGGGAGGGTTTGATGGGTTTTGATGTTAATGTGTTAAAATCGCATAGTTTATGGGCTTAGATGTGTTGTTTGGTGTGAGTGAGACATTTTATTAACTTGTCTTTAGTGGTTTAGAGGATTTTAAGGTTGGATTTAATAATTGGCTTTATTTGAGATCAAGTGAGGCTATAATTTTTATAGCCTCCATAAGGGCACAGAGTATTAACTTCGATACTCCTTCTGCAGTTTATAGAATTATTGACCTCAATACCAATAAATATACGTGTTTTTATTTCGCTCCACAAAGAAAACAAGTAAAAAGGCGTTAAGTTCGGCCGGGGCGAACTTTGGGTGAACCTATATCAAGAGATCGGTCTATATGCCAGCTATATCCATACCTGAACCGATCTGAGCCAAATTGAAGAATAAAATTGAAGGGCCTACCACAACTCACTGTCCCAAACTTCAACGAAATCGGATAATAAATGCGAATTTTATGGCCCCAAGACCTTAAATCGAGAGATCGGTCTATATGGCAGCTATATCCAAATCTGGACCTATCTGAGCCAAAATGCAGAAAGTTGTCGCAGAGCCTAACGCAATTCACTGTCCCAAAATTCGGCGAAATTGGATAAACCTTATCCCCTTTTATGGGTCCAAAACCTTATATCGAGAGATCGGTCTATATGGCAGCTATATCCATATCTGGACCGATCTGAGCCAAATTGACGAAGGATGTTGAAGGGTCTAACACAATTCACTCTCCCAGATTTCGGAGAAATCGAAATCGGACAAACAATGCGCCTTTTATGGGCCCAAAACCTATATCGAGGGGTCGGTTTATATGGCAGCTATATCCATATCTGGACCGATCTGTGCCATATTGCAGAAAAATCTCGAGGGGCCTAACACAACTCACTGTCCCAAATTTCGGCGACATCGGACAATAAATGCGCCTTTTATGGGCTCAAGACCATAAATCGAGAGATCGGTCTATATGGCAGCTATATCCAAATCTGGGGCAAACTGAAGAGAGATGTCGGAAGGCCTAACACAACTCACTGTCCCGAATTTCAGCAAAATCGGATAATAAATGTGGCTTTTATGGGCCTAAGACCCTAAATCGGCGCGTCGGTCTATATGGGGGCTATATCAAGGTATAGTCAGATATAGCCCATCTACGAACTTAACCTTCCTATGGACAAAAAAAAAGAATCTGTGGAAAGTTTTAGCTCACTATCTTTATTTCTAAAGACTGTAGCGTGATTTCAACAGACAGACGGACTTGGCTAGATGGTCTTAGAATTTTACGCTGATCAAGAATATATATACTTTATAGGGTCGGAATCGGATATTTCGATGTGTTGCAAACGGAATGACAAAATGAACCCATCCTTCGGTGGTGGGTATAAAAAGTTTCTCTCAAAACCCCATGTCCAAACTGAAACTTTAGTAGATGACAAGGGAGTGAGAGCAGGGTCAACGGAAAACATGTTGAGGCCTTTGAAGATTTTCAACAGTATACGACGGAGCTCACGGAAACTTTGAAATCTTGGAATAAAGATGTTGATCGAAGGTTTATAATTATGAAATATATGGTGAAGGAATCCTTGAGGAGCTTCAAACTATTTAAGTCATCCGGACCTGATGGAATATTGCCGACGTTACTACAGAAAGAGGAAGACTATCTGGCGCCCCAACCGACCAATATTTTTACAGCGTGCCTGGGACTTGCATAGAAGCCACCATAGCGCAGACGTAAGCATGTTCGCCTACGACGTTGAACGCATGGGTTCGAATTCTGGCAGGTACATCAGAAAATTGTTTTGAGGTGGTTATCCCCTCCTAATGCTGGCGACATTTGTGAGGTACTTTGCCATGTAAAAACTTCCCCCCAAAGAGGTGTCGCTATGCGGCAGACCCTTCGGACTCGGCTATAAAATGGAGGTCCCTTATCATTGAGCTTAAAATTTAATCGGACAGCACTCATTGATTTATGAGAAGTTTGCCCCAGTTCCTTAATGGAATGTTCAAGGGCAAGTTTGCCGTTTGCATGGGAATTGCACATACTCCGAAAGCCCTGCAGGAATCAAGGGTGGTATTTATACCCAAGCCCGGCAAGGCAAGTGATGCGACACCAAAGGCCTTCAGACCTATAAGCCTTACGTCCTTTCTACTCCAAACCATGGTACGTATTGTGGACACCATGATAAGAAGTAGGACTTGAGCGAACTGCTCAAATACAAACATCATACCTATGTCAAGGGAAAGTCGGTGGAGACCGCCCTGCACAAGGTTGTGCAGAAAATAGAAGAATCCTTCGATGACAAAACGTACACACTGGCGGTATGTATTGACATCGAGGGGGCTTCTACTTCTTCTTGAGCCCCTGAAAGCCGCCAAAATTGGTATATAATATTATGTTATATTGGGTTGCCCAAAAAGTAATTGCGGATTTTTTTAAAGAAAGTAAATGCATTTTTCATAAAACTTAGAATGAACTTTAATCAAATATACTTTTTTAAAATTTTTTTCTAAAGCAAGCTAAAAGTAACAGCTGATAACTGACAGAAGAAAGAATGCAATTACAGAGTCACAAGCTGTTAAAAAATTTGTCAACGCTGACTATATGAAAAATCCGCAATTACTTTTTGGGCAACACAATAGATTCGAACAACTGCGTTTAGTACAGTCCGAATCGGTCTATAACCTGATATAGCTCCCATATAAACCGATCTCCCGCTTTGACTTCCTGAGCTTTCACAAGTCGCAATTTTTGTCCGATTTCGCACGTAGTGTTTTGTTATAATTTCCAAGAACTGTGCTAAGTATGGTCCAAATCGGCCTATAACCTGATATAGCTCCCATATAAACCGATCTCCCGATTTGACTTTTTGAACCTTTACATGCCGCAATTTCTGTCCGATTTGGCTGAAACTTTATAGATAGTGTTATTTTATGACTTACAACAACTGTGTCAAACGGGGTCCACATCAGTCTATAACCTGATATAGCTGCCATATAAACCGATCACCCGATTTGACATCTTTAGCTCTTACAAGCCTCAATTTTTGGTCCGATTTAGTTAAAAATTTGCACAAAGTGTTGTTAGGTGGTTTTGTCTTCGGCTGAGGTAGACCAACAATCGTCTAGGGTTTAACCTTAAGAACCCACAAACCTTAAATAGTCCCTTCGGGATACACAATCTAGGTTTAATGATAATATACTTCAGTTCCTACAATTCAGGATGGTGTACTAAGCTCTTTGTTGCAGTGCGTTGATTGGTGTCAGTCAGTGCGGCGCTTCGGCCAGTAGGTCTCAATTGCGGAAGTTTAGCCACTGGGTCGGGTCGTCTTGGTATTCGGTAGATTTATTCGGTATTCGGACGGATGATTCTTTGGATGTTTCGGCTGGTATTCGCTAGATTTCCAGCCGTGGGCTGATTCGGGGCTAGGATATGACTTGCGCGTAATTCTCGGGCAGCACTGCAATTCTGGCTGTGCACTGTTAAGATAAGAACAGAGTTAGGATGGAAGCGAACGAGTCGCGTTGGGAAGCGAACGGATCGCGTTAGGAAGCGAACGGATCGCGAAAGGAAGCGAACGAGTCGCGTTACGAAGCAAACGAATCGCGTTGGAAAGCAAACGGATCGCTTTAGGAAGCAACGAGTCGCGTTTGGAAGCGAACGGGTCGCGTTACGAAGCGAACGAATCGCGTTGGGAAGCGAACGAATCGCGTTGGGAAACGAACGAGTCACGTAAGGTAGCGAACGGATCGCGTTAGGAAGCGAACGAGTCGCATAAGGAAGCGAACGAGTAGCTTAAGGAAGCGAACGGATTGCGTAAGGAAGCGAACGGATCGCGTAAGGAACGAACGAGTCGCGTAGGGAAGCGAACGAGTCGCGTAAGGAAGCGAACGGATCGCGTTGGGAAGCAAACGGATCGCGTAAGGAAGCGAACGAGTCGCGTAAGGAAGCGAACGAGTCGTGTAAGGAAGTGAACGAGTCGCGTTACGTAGCGAACGAATCGCGTTGGGAAGCGAACGGATCGCTGTATGAAGCGAACGAGTCGCGTAAGGAAGCGAACGGATCGCGTTGGGAAGCAAACGGATCGCGTAAGGAAGCGAACGAGTCGCGTTTGGAAGTGAACGAGTCGCGTAAGGATGTGAACGCGTCGCGTTAGGAAGCGAACGCGCCGCGTTAGGAAGCGAACGCGTCGCGTTAGGAAGCGAACGCGTCGCGTTAGGAAGCGAACGCGTCGCGTTAGGAAGCGAACGCGTCGCGTTAGGAAGCGAACGCGTCGCGTTAGGAAGCGAACGCGTCGCGTTAGGAAGCGAACGCGTCGCGTTAGGAAGCGAACGCGTCGCGTTAGGAAGCGAACGCGTCGCGTTAGCTGATGAGTTCTCAAGGGCTTCGGAGTGAACGAATGCGGACCATGCCGCACGTCTAATGGTTTCGTCTACTCGAGCGACTCATGCCCATCCTCAAAAAGGTGTGACATTAAGTACAGACTGTCAAATGAACCAAGTGAGAAATATATTCCACTTGTCTTATCAAAAAAGACGTCGAATAACGACATTCAATGTGACCATCTGTGCCAAGATATAAATACCCATTCCCACATCAATTCGTATTCCCTTCTTACCAGTGTGTATGAATGTCCCCCACCTGAGCGGATAAACACGGCCAGCGTGTGTTCATATCAACAAACATATGTAAGGATGGTTGTATGGTCAGACCGTAAATAGCGATGTGTGTAACTATGTGCTGTTCGGATGGCTGCTGCTGGCATATGAGTATTTACGTAAATAACTGCGGACGGACACTTGGGCACAGTGGTTAGAGAGAAGACAAGTACACAGTGGCCAAGGTTGTTGTAATATGCAAAATGTGAAGTCATTGAGCGTATTATTCGGGGACGGCCAAAGCCCAAAAAGTTGTATTATGTACGAGTCGACAACGAATCGTTACAGTGTTCTTCTATGACTTTCACCAACTGTGCCAAGTACGGTCCAAATCGGTCTATAACCTGGTATAGCTCCCATATAAACCGGTCACTCGAGTATCCTTGTTCGGTTCCTAGAAGCTTTAATTTATGCTTGTTTGACAGAAGTTTGGTATGTGGTCTGTCCGAACATCTGTCCGTCTGTTCGTCCGTCCGTCTGCCTGTCGTAAGCACGCTAACTTTCGAAGGAATAAAGCTAGCCGCTTAAAATTTTGAACAAATACTTCTCATTAGTGTAGGTCGGTTGGGATTGTAAATGGGCTATATCGGTCCACGTTTTTTATATAGCTGTCATAAAAACCGATCTGTAGTCTTGACTTCTTGAGACCGCTAGAGGGCACAATTCTTATCCGATTTGGTTGAAATTTTGAAGTGATTTAAAAAATGATTTAAAAAATTAAGTGTTTTATTAAGACTTCCAACAACTGTGCTGAGTATGGTTGAAATCGGTTCATTACCTGATATAGCTGTCATATAACCTATATGGGGTCTTAAATTCTTGAGCGTCTAGAGTGCGCAATTCCTATCCGATTTGGCTGAAATTTGGCATGGGGTGTTTTGTTATGACTTCCAATAAATGTACTAAGAATAGTTAAAATCGGTCCATAACCTGATATAGCTGTCATATAAACCGATCTGGGGTCTTGACTTCTTGAGCCGCTAGAGGACACAATTCTTATCCGATTTGGCTGAAATTTTGCATGAGGTGTTTTATTAAGACTTCCAACAACTGTGCTGAGTATGGTTAAAATCGGTTCATTACCTGATATAGCTGTCATATAGCCTATCTGGGGTCTTAACTTCTTGAGCGTCTAGAGTGCGCAATTCCTATCCGATTTGGCTGAAATTTGGCATGAGGTGTTTTGTTATCACTTTCAACAACTGTACTAAGAATAGTTAAAATCGGTCCATAACCTGATATAGCTGCCATATAAACCGATCTGGGGTCTTGACTTCTTGAGCCACTAGAGGACACAATTCTTATCCGATTTGGCTGAAATTTTGCATGAGGTGTTTTATTAAGACTTCCAACAACTGTGCTGAGTATGGTTAAAATCGGTCCATTACCTGATGTAGCTGTCATATAAACTGATCTTGGATCTTGACTTCTTGAGCCTCTAGAGGGCGCAATTCTTATCCGATTGGAATGAAATTTTGCACGACGTGTTTTGTCATGACTTCCAACAACTGTGTTAAGAATAGTTCAAATCGGTCCATAACCTGATATAGCTGCCATATAAACCGATCTGGGGTCTTGACTTCTTGAGCCTCTACATGGAGAAATTCTTATCCCGTTTGGCTGAAATATTGCATGATGTGTTTTGTTATGACTTCCAACAACTGTATTAAGAATGGTTCAAATCCGTCCATAGCCTAATATAGCTGTCATATAAACCGGGTCTTGACTCCTTGAGCCACTAGAGGGCGCAATTACTATCCGATTTAGCCGAAATTTTGCCTGAGGTGTTTTGTTATGACTTTCAACAACTGTGCTAAGAATGGTTCAAATCGGTCCATAACCTGATATAGCTGCCATATAAACCAATATGGGATCTTAACTTCTTGAGCCTCTAAAGGGCCTAAGTATTACCCGATTTGACTGAAATTTGTGCAACAGCTTCTCGCATGACCTTCAACATACGTGCCGAATATGGCGTGATTCGGTTTATAGCCTAATGCAGCTCCTCTATAAACCGATCTCCCTATTTTACTTCTTCAGTCTCTAAAGTGCGCAATTCTTACTAGATTTGGCTGAAACGTTACACAGTGACTTCTACTATGGTCTCCAATATTCAGTTCAATTATGGTCCAAAATGATCCATTACTTGATATATTGGGTTGCTCAAAAAGTAATTGCGGATTTTTCATATAGTCGGCGTTGACAAATTTTTTCACAGCTTGTGACTCTGTAATTGCATTCTTTCTTCTGTCAGTTATCAGCTGTTACTTTTAGCTTGCTTTAGAAAAAAAGTGTAAAAAAAGTATATTTGATTAAAGTTCATTCTAAGTTTTATTAAAAATGCATTTACTTTCTTTTAAAAAATCCGCAATTACTTTTTGGGCAACCCAATAGTTCCAATAACAGCATTTATTTTCTTTTATCCTTTGTTTGCCTAAAAAGAAATACCGTGGCAAGAGCTCGACAAATGCGATCCATGGTGGAGGGTGTTTAAAATCCGGCCTGGCCGAACTATGCACGCTTTTACTTGTTTTTGTTATTACTTTTAAACAGTTTAACGATGTCCTTCAAGTTTACAGTCATTTTCACAAAACTTTCTCATTAATCTAAGCCATTTGAGATTGTAAATAGGCCAAAAAGGTCCAAGTTATGATATGGCCACCTTATAAGCAAATCGTCCTATCGACTTATATGCCAAAATGCAGTGGCAGAGTCGTACTAGTATCTCACCCCCCCCCCACTCTCACACGGGTGTTTAGCTTGATTTTACACCTAAGCATTCTTTAAGTCTCTTTTACCCCATATTCCAGTATCTAACGAGCATTTCATATTTAAGTACCATTTTCATTCATACATAATTTTCGCCCCAGCCCCAGAGTTGACTAAATTTAATCTCCCCTTCGTCATAGTCATTACCATTGCCATCGCATCGTTAGTGTTGCTCGATAATGTTTTTGTTGTTTTGGGGGGAGGTGGCTTAAAATATTTGTTGGCCATATTTTCTGGTATCGTTTATAAGGTATTAGCCCAGATGTCCCGCTATTTTGACATTTTACTAAAACGACATATTTCATCGTTTAATTGATCGAAAATTTAAATAATTGATTGGTATGGTGAGCGAGAAGAGTGTGTGCGTGTGTGTATGTGTGTTTAAGTCTAACTTCATCTCTTTTTTAAACTCTTTGGTCTATGCCTGTGAGTGTGTGTGTGTGTTTTTTGTGGGCCCAAATTTCCAGATGAGAGATACGAAATATTAAATCATAAATTAACGATTTTACACATATTGACCATTAACATAGATTATGATCTTCCTTCTCGGTGACGACTGTAGGCTTATGGGCCATTGCTGCAGACCCTTAGTTTGACTTACCTCACCCTTTGTGCTTTGTTTGGCTGGTTGCCTCCTCTCCAACAAAGGTCTAAGCCATTTGAGACACACGTTAATGTTAACCATAACTAAAATGTTGGAACACCAGCAACACAATAACAACAAAAAGAAGGGTTCACCTCTATAAGAAGACAGTTTCATTCATTGTTTTGTAAGTCTTGAATCTTTTTTTTTTTTTGTTTGAATTTTCGATAGACTCCAAACAAAAACTCTGTCTAATGCCCTTACCTAAGCAAAGACAGTCCAACTAAGATGCACTCACTCATTCAACAGGAATGAAAATGGAAATGTAGGAATCTTGTATCGCCTCCCCACACCTAGAAAACAGGTGTGAATATTTAGTTGTCAAATTATTTATATTTTCTTTAAATCCCCCAAACTAGTTTTGCCTAATCGAGAAGAGATTTTATTTTGAGTATCTCTTGCTTTGGGTAGTTTTTGTTTTCTTTTTTTTAGAGATCAAAATATTTTCTCTTCTCTATTTTGCTGTTTAGACTTGAAGGTCCCAAAAATCATTTGACAACCCCAATTATGGAAACTGAAAACAAAATTCTTTAGCCCCTTTGTGAACAAGTACAATGAGGAACTAAGGGTCAAGGCAAAGTCTATACAACACTGTATGGAGTATTCATAACAATGACCCGTTTCTTTCACTTTCCTTAAATCCTTTGTTATTTTTTTTCAACAAGAAAAAATCTGTACCTACGTCTTTTGTCTGTAATACTTGGCATAAAAGTTTTTAATGATCATAGAATATATTTGAACAGTCAAAAATTATAATACCTAGAAATTCGGAAGAGAAAATGGGATTGGCTGGCTCATATAGCGAGAAATATCCTAGACTGGAAGACGCAAGGACAGCAAGAAAGGGGACGCTGTACTAAAACCCATATATTGTGGAATCAAGCCAAGGCTTTGACCAATGATAAAGTTGGATGGAGAAAGCTTGTTGATGGTTCATGTTCAGTGAAGATTGTTCACGCTGAACTTTTTTTACAGGTCATAATTTTTTACTCACCACCGAAGAATGGGGGCATATTAATTTTGTCACTCCGTTTGCGACACATCGAAATATCCATTTCCGACCCTACAGAGTATATATATTATTGATCGTCGTAAAAATCCAAGACGATCTAGCCATATCTGTCCGTCCGTCTGTCTGTTGAAATCACGCTACAGTCTTTAATAAGCAAGAGTGTGCTAAGTTCAGCCGGGCCGACTCTTATATACCCTCCACCATGGATCGCATTTGTCGAGTTCTATGCGCGGTATCTCTTTTTAGACAAAAAAAAAAACATTGAATAAGAACTGTTATGCTATTGGATATCAAATTATAGTCCGATTCGGACCATGAATGAATGCTGAACATTGCAGAAGTCATTGCGTAATATTTCAGTTCATTCCGAAAAGAATTTCGCCTTGTAGGGGCTCAAGAAGCAAAATCGGGAGATAGGTTTATATGGGAGCTGTATCAAGCTATTGATCGATTCAGACCATATTAGTATGGCTACACGTATGTTGAAGATCACCAGAGAACCCGTTGTACAAATTTTCAGCCAAATCTGATAAGAATTGCGCCCTCTAGAGGATCAAGAAGTCAAGACTCAAGATCGGTTTATATGGCAGCTATATCAGGTTATGTACCGATTTGCGCCATACTCAGGACAAACATTGATAGTCATCACAAAATACCTCATGCAAAATTTCAGCCAAATCGAAAGAGAATTGCGCGCTCTTTTGGCTCAAGAAGTCAAGATCCAAGATCGTTTTATATGACAGCTATACCAGATTTTGAACCGATTTAAATCATACCTAGCATGATTTAAATCGCTGAAGAAGAAGTGATACCAAAACACTACGTGCAAAATTTCAGTTAAATCGGACGAGAATTGCGCCCTCTAGAGGCTCAAGAAGTCAAGACCCAAGATCGGTTTATATAGCAGCTAAGTCAAAATATGGACCGATTTGAACCACACTTAGCGCAGTTATTTAAAGTGATACATAAACACCGCGTGCAAAATTTCATTCAAATCGGACGAGAATTGCGCCCTCTAGAAGCTCAAGAAGTCAAGACCCAAGATCGGTTTATATAGCAGCTAAGTCAAAATATGGACCGATTTGAACCATACTTAGCGCAGTTGTTTAAAGTGATACGTAAACACCGCGTGCAAAATTTCATCCCAATCGGATAAGAATTGCGCCCTCTAGAGACTCAAGAAGTCAATACCCAAGATCGCTTTATATGTCAGCTATATCAAAACATGGACCGATTTGGCACATTTACAATACCAACCGATCAACACTAATAAAAAGTATTAGTGCAAAATTTCAAGCAGCTAGATTTACTCCTTCGAAAGTTCGACAGACAGACGGGCGGACGGACATGGTTAGATCGACTTAAAATGACAAGCAATTAAGAATATATATACTTTATGGGGTCTCAGACGCATATTTCGAGGTGCTACAAACATAATGACGAAATTAGTATACCCCCATCCTATGGTGGAGGGTATAAAAATAGAGATATTGAGCTGAAACATTGCACAGATTTTTTTTTGTTTGTTCATAGACAGGTTATGTTCGAAGATATATCAGTATATATCTTGATATAACCCCCATATAGACCGATCTCTCGATTTAATGTCTTGGGCCCATGAAAGACGCATTTATTGTCCGATGTGGCCAAAATTAGGGACAGTAAGTTATGTTGGGACCTTCGACATCCTTCTTCAATTTGTCTGAAATCGGTCCAGATTTGGATGTAGCTGCCACATAGACCGATCTCTCGATTTAGGGTTTTGGGAACATAAATGGAGCATCTATTCCGATTTTGCCAAATTTGAGGCCGTGAGTTGTGTTAGATTCTTAGACATTTTTCAGCAGTTGGCCCAGATTGGTCCAGATTTAGATATAGCAGTCATATTGACCGATCTCTCGATAACCTCTGGTGGTCTTATAAATAACAAAAGTGGTCTTATAAAGACCAAAGGTGGTCTTATAAGACCACTCGGTCGTCCGATACGGGATAACTATGAGTACCACACAGGCTGGAACTTTGAGCTCCGACTCGTGTGGTGCCCATCGTTATCACGGGAAGCTTAGCTGAAAGCTACCGGGTGCGTCCACAGGTTGCGGATAATGGAAAGCTCCATTGTTATGCGGAGTAGCTGCAAATGTGGCCGCATTCAGCGATTATCGAGAGGAGAGTCTCAGTGAGGAGTCAGGTGGCACTGGCTCTTAATTAAATACTGAGTGCCAATGATACCCGAGATGACAAGGCGAGTTATTGGCGCCTTCAAATAACCAATGGCCAACATCAACGTCTGTTCCCAGGTTAGGGGCGACTGGAGGCGAACGTCGGATCTTGGAGCAAGCGGCTCGCCACAACGAGGGATACATGTGCAATGTCACAAAATCCATTCGGTTGGGGCGCTGGGCCAGTAGCCCGCCCCCGGAAAACTATGAGAAACAAAGGAATAGTAAAAACGGAACATGGCGAAGAAAGTACGATCTGACACTGCACGGAAGCTGGACATTGAAAAGCTGCAAACAAAACAAATGGCACAGCCATTTGACCCAACTGCTTAATGAAAGCACTGACCCAACTGCTTGATGAAAGCACTCCTTGTTTCGATGATATAATAGCGCAGTGGCAAACTATGAAATCCGTACTTGGGTATCGGAAGCCTCCTCCAAAAAACCCATGGTACGACCAAGAGTGTCGAGATACTACTGAAGCCAAGAATGCGGCATATAGAGCAACCCTGCAATCAGTAGCAACACGCCAAATGAAGGAGAGGTATCGGGAGAAAAGGAGAGAGGAGAAACGTTTATTCCGCAGAAAGATAACGGAATTGGAAAGACGTGAGTGTGAGCGAATTGAGATGTACGGTAGTCAGAATGAAGTCCGGAAATTCTACCAAAGAATTAAACATCAAACTGATGGCTTTGGTGCAGGCACATCCTCCTGCAGAGACAAAGAAGGAATTCTGGTAACTAACACAGATAACATGCTGAGGATATGGAAAGAACATTTTACCCAACTGCTAGTATCCGACCGTAGGAGGTCACCGTAGCGCATAGGTTAGCATGTCCGCCTATGACGCTGAACGCCTCGGTTCGAATCCCGGCGAGACCATTAGAAAAAATTTTAACGGTGGTTTTCCCCTCCTAATGCTAGCAACATTTGTGAGGTACTATGCCATGTAAAACTTCTCTCCAAAGAGGTGTAGCACTGCGGCACCCCGTTCGGACTCGGCTATAAAATGGATCATTGATCTTCAACTTTAATCGAACTGCACTCAATGATATGTGAGAAGTTTGCCCCTGTTCCTTAGTGGAATGTTCATGGACAAAATTTCCATTTTGCATTTACATTTTTTTGCTAGTGTCCGACGTTGGTGGCCAAGAGGATAGCGCAGAACCAATCAATGATGATGGTATAGAATGTCTAGTCAGAATAAGGTCCAGGTAGTAGTGACCCGACTAAAGAACAACAACGCAGCAGGAGCCGACAGGATACCCGCTGAACTATTTAAGACCGGAGGCGACATGCTGATAAGGCGTTTGCATCAGCTTATCTACGCAATCTGTTTAGAAGAACGCGTACCCGATTATTGGAACCTCAGCATACTATGTCCCGTACACAAGAAAGGAGACAAGGTGGAATGTGCCAACTACTGAGGAATAAATCCCCTCCCCATCGCATACAAGATACTCTCGAGCGTACTGTGTGAAAGATTAAAACCTAAAGTCAATGAGATAATTGGGCCCTATCAATGCGGCTTCAGACCTGGTAAATCCACCCTTGACCAGATATTCACACTGCGCCAAAACGTGGAAAAGACCCGAGAAGGATAACCATTTCTTTGTTGACTATAAAGACCTATAGTTGTCTTATAAAGACCTAAATTTTGCTTATAAAGACCTCCAATGGTCTTTAAAAGACGTCCAGTATTTTTATTAGGACCTCTAGTGGTTTTATAAAGACTTTCTGTGGTCTTATAAAGACGTCTAGTAGACCTTTAAAGACCTCCAGATGGTTTATAAGTACCTTGAGTGGTTTATAAGGACATCCAGGGAATTATAAAGACATCTAGTGGTCTTATACGGACATGTTGGTCTTATAAGCATCCGATGGTTTTATAAAGTCCTGAGTGTCTTATAAAAACCTGAATGTCCTATCAAGAGCTGATGGTCTTATAAAGACCTGATGGTCTTACAAACTTCTGATGGTTTTATAGAGACCTGATTGTCGGGTTATGTAGACCTCTGGTCGTCTTATGATCGTCTCTGTTTCTATATTTCTTACAAAGACCTCTGGTGGTTTTATACAAACCTCGGGCTGTCTTACAAAGTGCTCTGGTTGTCTTATGAAGACCTCTGGTGGTCTTATAAAGATCTTTCTTATAGCCTCCTTTTTATAGCCGAGTTCGACCAGCGTGCCACAGTGCTACACCTCTTTGGGGAGAAGTTTTAACATGGCATAGTACCTCACAAAAGTCGCCGGCATTAAGAGAGGATAACCACCGCTGAAAATTGTTTCTGATGTTCTGGCCAGGATTCGAACTCAAGCGTTCAGCGTCATAGGCGAACATGCTAATCTCTGCTCTACGGTGGCATGGATATATTTCTTTTAATTATTTCGGTCATTCGATAAATGTTCTTTTTTATGTAAATTTTATTTAAAATAACATATTGCTAATTTTCCTTGGTATATTATTTTTATTTAAAATATAAAAAAAACCCTTAAAAATGTATTAACTTTAAAAATTTGTTTCCATAACTTATCGAAACTTGTTTTAATTAAATCTTCAATTTGCTTTTCGCTTTTCGCCTTTCGTTGTAGCCATAGCTGATGACGCCTCACAGTCTTGAACTAAATTTGAGAGCTAATAAATTTCCCATGGTTCCATGCATAACTAAGCGTGAAGGAAGCGTCCGTCCGTCCGTCCCATGCATGCCTCTACGCTAATAAGACGCGATGAAGTGATAGGTATTTTGTTCATTAAATGATGATATATCGCCGAATATGATACACCGGTCGGAGCCCTTGTTGAGTTTTTGTTGTTCGTTCGCTGTTTGTTGATCGTCCATCGTAGAACATCGTTACACTCATCGTGTTTACAAAGCGAAATACAAGCACACATATTTATGTAAATAAATGTAGGAAATATGAAACAACTTTATAACGTAAATTGATATCAATACGAAAATTTATTGAATATTTTTTTTTTTTTTGGTGGATTTCTCAAAAACGAAAAAAAAAAATTGGAAAACTAACAAATTATGTGCTCAGTTTTTGAAAGGTCAATGTTGCCATATGGTTTACAGGAAAACGGTTTGAGAAATGGTGGCAACCAACTACTTGCATAAAAACAGGCTGGCAACTGGATCTTTTGTGGTATTGGAGGAAAATTCCATGCGAAAACATATAATCTTAATGACTCGTGAATTCATGATGGATAACGATTTCGACGAACATCTTGTGAGTGTTTTTTTGGTCCTCACAAATTGACACCCCCTATTGCCATACCTTTGGCTTTTCAATTTGATACAGTTTACGCCCTTATGATATATGAATACTTCATTTTCCTTAATCACAACCAGGCTCATCCGGGATGAGCTTAAACCCACAACAGCTTATAAGAATAAATTCAAAATTTTTTTTGTTCCCCACTTTCAAGGTGGCAACCCTATATCTATGCATTGCATTATCAACTTCCCTCATCATTTATCTGTCTACAGCTATGTAATGCGCTTATTTCGCTACAGCTAGAGAAGGGCTCAGCATAAGCAACTGAAGACTTAGTCACATACATGGGCTAACATAGAATAATCCGTTCATGTGATAAATGGAGATGTCCCATGGTAAAATCGTGAATTTGTAACCATGAATATCACATGGGCATTTTTCCTTTCCCAGCTCTTTCACTGTATCCAACTGCCGCAAAGGGGGGGCAAGACCTCCGACTGTGCTGTTATTTTTTTTTTTTTCGGGGATCTCTATGTCTACCGCTGGTGTTGTGAGCTCTAATAAATTAGAACTACAACAAGTTTATTTTTGTTCGATGATATTTTCCACAAAAACAAAAACAAATGCCACTCACTGCTGATAACTTCATAATTCGATATAACTTGGATTTGTAGTCGCACAGAAACAAAACAACAACCAAAGGAATGAGGTGATGGCGGGGGGAGGGGGTCTGTGTCATAGCATCACCTGAAACCAGTGATCATAAATTAATTTTAAATATATTGACAGCGACAAATGTCTCAAAGTTGAGTATTTCCATACCAAGAGCCAAAAAAAGTATATTGACAAACAAAAAAACGCCATGGCAAACGATTTCGGAATAGCTAGCTAGCTAGCTAGACCACCAAAACCAAAGTAAGCTTTTCAACATTAAGACTAGGTGGAAGGCAACTCATAGCTGTTTATCTAGCTGGGGGCCAAAGCATAGCAAAAGTGTGAAACTACTGTTATAATGATGGCATAAAATAGTTAAAAATTTAAATTCACCTCTCTAGAGTAAGGGACAAGTCTAAGAAAGGGGTTGCCATATTGAACAAAATTTGGAATAAATAAAAAAGCAACATAAACAAGTAAAAGCGTGCAAAGTTCGGCTCGGCCACCAAAATGCAAATTTTGCCCATGAATAGGGGCAAATTTCTCTCACACTAAGCAACAGGCGCAAACTTCTCACATATCTATGAGTGCAGACCGATTCATGTTTAAGCTCAATAATAGGGGGCCTCCTTTTAATAGCCGAGTTCGAACGGCGTGCCGCCATGCAACACCCCTTTGAGAGAAGTTTTACATGGCATAGTGCCTTACAAATGTTGACAGAATTATGAGGGAAAACCACTGCTTAAAATTTTTTTCTGATTCAAGTTTAAGCTAAATAATAGGGGGCCTCATTTTTATAGCTAAGTCCGAACGGCGTGTCGCAATGCAACACCTCTTTAGAGAGAAGTGTTACATGGCATAGTACCTCACAAATGTTACCAGAATACGGAGGGGAAAACCACCGCTGAAAATTTTGTCTGATGGTCTCGTCAGGATTCGAACCCAGGCGTTCAGCGTCATAGGCGGACATGCTAACCTCTGCGCTACAGTGGAACCCACCATCATCGGATAAAAATCACGGCTTGTAAAGGCTTAAGAAATCAAATCGGGAGATCGGTTTATATGGGAGCAACATCAAGTTCTTGACCAATTTGGACCGTACTTGGAACAGTCGTTGGGAGTCATAACAGAACACTATGTGCAAAACTTCAGCCAAATCGGATAAAAATTATGGCTTCCAGGGGCTCAAGAAGTCAAATCGGGAGATCGGTTTATGTGGGAGCTGTATCAGGCTGTTGACCGATTTCAACCGCACTTGGCACAGTTATTGGAAATCATAATAGAACACCATGTACATAATTTCAGCCAAATCGGACAAAAATTGACGCTTCCAGGGGCTCAAGAAATCAAATCGGGTAATCGGTTTATATGGAAGCTATATCGAAATCTAAACCGATATGGCCCATTTGCAATTTTCAATGACCTACATCGATACTAAGTATCTGTGCAAAAATTGACGCTTCCAGGGACTCAAGAAATCAAATCGGGTAATCGGCTTATATGGAAGCTATATCCAAATCTGAACCGATATGATCCATTTGCAATTTTCAATGACCTACATCGATACTAAGTATCTGTGCAAAATTTCAAGCGACTAGTTTTACGCGAGATTACAACAGACGGACGCAGGGACATGGCTAGTTCGAATCCGAATTTCGAGACGATCAAGAATATATATACATTATGGGGTCCCAGATCAATGTTTCGAGGTGTGTACGGAATGACTAGATTAGTATACCCCCATTCTATGGTGGTGGGAGTAAAAAATCTCCTAAGAAACGCACCTTTCTTCTCCGACATATGTTATTTTCAACAAGTAAGAGCGTGCTAAGTTCGGCCGGACCGAATGTTATATACCCTCCACCATTTATCGCATTTGTCGAGTTCTATGCGCGGTATTTCTTTTTAGGCAAACAAAGAATATGGAATAGGAACTGTTATGCTATTAGAGCTATATCAAGTTATAGTCCGATTCAGACCATAAATGAGTGCTGAACATTGTACAAGCCATTGTGTAATATTTCAGTTCATTCGGATAAGAATTGCGCCTTGTAGGGGCTCAAGAAGTAAAATCGGGAGATCGGTTTATATGGGAGCTGTATGAAGTTATTGATCGATTCAGACCATATAAAACACATATGTTGAAGGTCATGAGAGAAGCCGTTGTACAAAATCTCTGTCGAATCGGATGAGAATTGCGCCCTCTAGAGGTTCAAGAAGTCAAGATCCCAGATCTATTTATATGGCAGCTATGTCAGGTTCTACACCGATTTACGCCACACTTAGCACAGTTATTGGAAGTCATAACAAAACACCTCGTGCAAAATTTCAGCCAAATGGGATGAGAATTGTGCGCTCTATTGTGCTCAAGAAGTCAAGATCCAAGATCAGTTTATATGGCAACTATATCAGGTTATTTATCGATTTACGCCGTACTTCGCACAGTTGTTGAAAGTGATACCAAAACACCACGTGCAAAATTTCAGTTAAATTGGGCGAGAATTGCGCCCTATAGAGGGTCAGGAAGTCAAGACCCCAGATCGGTTTATATGGCAGCTATAACAAAACATGGACCGATTAAAACCACACTTAACGTAATTATTGCAAGAGCTACCAAAACACTACATGCATAATTTCAGTTAAATCGGATGAGAATTGCGCCCTCTAGAGGCTCAGGAAGTCTAGACCCCAGATCGGTTTATATAGCAGCTATATCAAAACATGGTCCGATGGAAACCATACTTAGTTGTTGATAGTAATACCAAAACACTACGTGCAAAATTTCAATAAAATCGGATAAGAATTGCGCCTCCTAGAGGCTCAAGGATAATAGGATAAAAAGTATTTGTGAATAATTTCAAGCAGCTATCTTTACTCCTTCGAAAGTTAGCGTGCTTTCGACAGACAGACGGACAAACGGACGGACGGACAGACGGACGGAGATGGCTAGATCGACTTAAAATGAAATGACGATCAAGAATATATATACTTTATGGGGTCTTAGATGCATATTTCGAGGTGTTACAAACAGAATGACGAAATTAGTATACCACCATCCTATGTTGGAGGGTATAAAAATTAGGCTATTGGGGAGTGCTTTTCGGGGTTGATATGAGACCTCAGACGTCTCGTCCCAAATATGAATTCAAATTCATTTTTTGCTCCCAAATACTTTTCATTTTAGTCCAATATTGCCATGATCGGAAAATAAGTTTAGTGTAAGGGGTGCTTTAGCCCCAAACACTTGGCCCCAAAACTTGCGTCCCCTATTGTCATGATGGGTCACATAACCTTTTAGAGGTGTTTTCAGGATGTTAAACGCCACCTATATACTTGAACAGAAATTTTAATGTCATATTCGGATCGTCGATTTAACGATGTCCGTGTGTCTGTCCGCCTGTCCGTCCGTCTGTTGTAATCACTCTTCAGCCTTAAAAAAGTGAGACATTGAGCTGAAATTTGGCACAGATACGTCTTTTTGATGCACGCTGGTTAAGTTCTTGAACGGGCCAAATCGGACCATGTTTGGATATAGTTGCTATATAGACCGATCTGACGATAAAGGGTCTAATTCCCATAAATGCTATACTTTTTATCTGATTTTGCTGAAATTTGAAACGCTGGGTTGCTGTAAGCCTCCCGATATCTGACCCAAATATGGTACAGATCGGACTACAATTATATATAGCTGCCTTATAGATTGATCCGCCGATTTAGGGTCTTAGGCCCATAAAAGGCGCATTTATTGTCCGATGTCGCCGAAATTTGGGACAGTGAGTTGTGTTATACCCCTCGATATCCTTCGTCAATTTGGCCCAGATCGGTCCAGATTTGGATATAGCTGCCATATAGATTGATCCGCCGATTTAGGGTCTTAGGCCCATAAAAGGCGCATTTATCATCCGATTTTGCCAAAATTTGGAACAGTGAGTTGCGTTAGGCCCTACGACATACTTCTTTAATTTGGCCCAAATCGGTTCAAATTTAGATATAGCTGCCGTATAGACCGATCCCTGGATTTAAGGTTTTGGGCCCGTAAAAGTCGCATTTATCATCCGACCTAGCTGAAATTTGAGACCGTGAGTTATGATAGGCCCTACGACATCGTTCTTCAATTTGGTCCAGATCAGTTCAGATTTGGATAAAGCTGCCATATAGTCCGATCTCTCGATTTAAAGTTTTGGGACCATAAAAGGCGCATTTATTGTCCGATGTCGCCGAAATATGGGACAGTGAGTTGTGTCATACCCCTCGATATCCTTCGACAATTTGGCCCAGATCGGTCTAGATTTGGATATAGCTGCCATATAGTTCGATCTTCCGATTTAGGGTCTTAGGCTCATAAAAGCCACATTTATTATCCGATTTTGCTGAAATTTGGGACAGTGAGTTATGTTATACCCCTCGATATCCTTCGTCAATTTGGCTCAGATCGGTGCAGATTTGGATATAGCTGCCATAAAGACCGATCTTCCGATTTAGGGTCTTAGGCCCATAAAAGCCACATTTTTTATCCGATTTTGCTGAAATTTGGGACAGTGAATTGTGTTAGATATAGCTGTCATATAGACCGATCTTCCGATTTAGGGTTTTAGGCTCATAAAAGCCACATTTATTATCCGATTTTGCTGAAATTTGGGACAGTGAGATGTGTTATACCGCTCGACATCCTTCGACAATTTGGCTCAGATCGGTCCAGATTTGGATATAGCTGTCATATTGACCGATCCTCCGATTTAGGGACATTATGGTACAGATCGGTGAAGATTTGGATGTAGCTGCCGTAAAGACTACTAAAAGGACCAATATTTTGTTATACATAAATGAACATTGACTTGTACTTATTAGTATTAGGTCCAAACGGGATCATATTTCGATTTAACTGCTATGGGATATAAGGCAATTTTCACTGGATTTTGAGTAAAGGTGGTTTTATATAGATACCCGAGGTGGTGGGTATCCAAAGTTCGGCCCGGCTGAACTTAATGCCTTTTTCTTTTTTTTTTAAATTTTTAATTTTTTTGTTGTGGTAACCCTAGCCCTAACCTCTGAACCACAGATCAAATGGCATGTTCTGCCTCAGACTGTTATCTTGAGTTGAGTTTAAAAATGTTGTTGTCTATTATCAAAAATCAATCTCCATATGTCCACATTCGCAATTAGCATTCGTTGGGAGGAGAAAAAATCGTTTCATGCTTATTAGCAATTTGTTATTGATGACAACAAATTATTGTCGCCAGTGCCATGAGAGTCAAACGGACGGATGGACGCGCAATCGATTTAGATGTTTGGCTAACATGCCATCTTAACCTGTCCCATTGGTGGTTACCAAGATTGTCACATTCCATGCCCCACAACAACAGCTATTTTCGGATAGATACGCAATGGGGTGAGTGAGTATGGTGCAAAATTTGTTGGACATCAAGACCGGAAAAAATTGTTAAGTCAAATGGCGAGAAGGCGACGAAAAAATTCAGTGCCAACTCACAGAGATGGATGAGCCCCCACTTATGATGTATGATCCTCGTTGACAGGGGACGTTTAGCGCAAAACGAAATTAAGAGTTAAAACATTTCCATATTTCAGAAGATGATTTGTTATTCATCTGTGCAAATTTTGAAGGTTGTTTAAAAAATTTGTCACCTCCAATAAGGTGGAGTTTACACTTTTGAAAAAAATCCAAATTAGATAAAATTGGAAAAAAAATATTTGATAATATTGTGAAATACTATAAACACCTAAGTGAAATATTGAAAATTTAGACGAAAAAACTGAAACCCGGTTTCGAAAGGTGAGTTGGATTGATACGATGCTGAATAGCAGGATTAGCAACGCACCACAAGCGGAACGTTGAATGGTTGCTGTTGTGGTTGTTGGATGACGCTCTCATCATATTGGTTGGCCGTTTTTTCTTTGCTTTAGCGAAACTTGCTGAGGAAACAGTCCAGATGAGCGAAGGCAACTATTGATGCACACCCAGCATTAGGGTGCAAAGGCATAAGATCTAGTACCGAGACTGCAGCGGTTTATTGCATTTGCAATTAAGTCAATCTGTTGTATGAAAGCAGTGTTTGCGGTGTTTGTGGTGTTTACGTTCTCGTCTTACATTTACTCATAACACCGCTATGAATAAAGACTATGTCAAAAGTAAACGAAGCAAGAAAATGAATATATGAGTATTCAAACGATCGCCACTCATATCAGTTTGCTGAGCATAACACCGCATCAATTTGCGGTGGCGATACGTATACGTAACAATGCATTTTTATGAGTATACCGCAAATCAGAAAATTTCTATCGCTTGCAGTTCTCTGATCAAATAAGGCATTCAGAGCTTTTCTCGCAGCCCTTCATTTTGCCTCACAGATCCACACAGCGGTGGTACTCAATGATCTGGATCGTCCTACTGAGGGCATAGCTGCCCAAAAGTATTGTAAGAATCGGCCTAAATTCCACCGCAAACGCCCAGTGTACTGATTCCGGTCAATATGTACTTAGCTGGTACTTTTCATTAGAATATGAAAGGTTGGCGTTTTGAGGTAGCGGTTCTTCATGTTTCTGCGCGTGATTCTTGGCCATAAAAAGAAGTGGAAATGGAACTTCGGAAAGAGTCAGAAGGGAACTAAAGACGCGCTCTACTCCCGTTGCAAAACGGCAGGAATGTGTTGGAAGCTTAGAACTATGTTCCACAGATTTTTCCTATGGATGGCTGGTATGGCATCAGACTTTAGGCAGCTATGTCCTCCATAGGATGTTTTACAGAATACAGAGTACTGTGGTATCAGTGATATCTTGAGAAGGTGCTAAATTACATGCACTATTTTATGGCTTTGTACTTTTATGTAGGTTGTACAACATCGAAGGTCGTCCGGGAATCGGGAATCAGGCGTTCCTCAAATTATGGGTAATTTTCGGTTCTGATTTGGGTCTGACCATGCGTTAGTCTCTCAGGCCTGTTCCGGTTTTCGAAAATGCAAAACGGAAAAAATTGTGCCTATATTTTCCAAGTCCTCAACTTATATGGTTTGCTATCACTTAGGGTTCCTCTCACTGTGCATTCGAACATATAAATATAATAGATGTGAGATATGAGGCAAACAAAATCTTTCGTTTTGTTTTTCGAAAACCGGAACAGGCCTGTATATATGGTGCAATGGATTATTTACTAGGGTAGTCCTTCCTCCTTGCCTGACTGGACGTCGATGGAAGGAGTTCTGTGGGCTGGGGGTACCTTGCTATTCCCATGACTCTGGGGAATGAGTTTACAAGCAGGAATCTCATTTGAATTGGGTGGACTTTTGATTTGGCGACAAGCTTTATGCGGAGCGGCAGATTTTGTTCTAATGTCCTTCGGGCTGGACGTTGTTTCTCTGAAGAGGGACACGTAGGCTAAGGATATCCCGCCATTCCCATAAATTTCCGTATACCGCATTAGAAGGATACATTGAATTCCTTGGGATTAGGTAGTCCTCTGGCGTGACTGCAGCCTATATGCGGCGTAACAAGTTATATGCCAGGAGAGTCCTTCCTTTTTGACCAACTAGACGCCGTGTTCCCAAAAAAAGATCTCTTGGCTGTGGATATCCAAACTTTCCAAGAACTTTTGCATACAAGGATGGGTCTAGATTGGGTGGGGGTACCGGGGCAAATGTCTACATTTGGTTCTTGGGATTAGAGCCTTATAGGGGAATCTGCACGGGTCTAACGTCTTTAAGTTGGAAGGTCTTCGAGATCCTGAAGGCACCGGCAACTATGCAGAAAAGCAACTGTTGGGTCGGTCTGTCACGAAGTACACGTAGCCATCATTCAGCGCTGAAAACTCTGGCATTGGGCCTTGTGTGGTTGCGACTTGTTAGAGGATACAAAGAGTTTCTTGGAACCATGTAGAAGGCTATCAGGCTAAGCTGATTTCCGGGCCATCAATAAGTGACAAGAAACGAGGCGACCGATTAGCTAAGCAGCAATGGATCAATGATGAGCCTTAAGCCTTTTACTAATGAATTTTATAGCACGTCACATACCCTGGGCTTTACATTGGAGTTAGAGCAGAGACAATGGAGGACATGTTGAGGCTTTTGATAAACCACATGCTAAGATCAGGTGGATAAATTGTGTATTCCATAAATATAAGGAAGAAAGTGGTACAGGGCACGCCACAGGGGGGCATTTTATCGCCACTCCTACGGGTGACCATCATAAATAACCTATTACGGATGCTGACTGAGGAGGGAACGAGCTATGCAGAAGGGCCGGAAGGGTCTCGTATATGGTATATGACTGGGCTAGACCCAGAGGTCTCAATGTTAACGCAGAGAAGGCTGAAATATGCCTGTTCTCGAGGAAGACGAAGGTGGGCCAATTTAACGCACCACGTTTCCTCAATGAGACGATTTCGATATCTAACATGGTCATATAAATAAATGTGATCTTGTACAGGAAACAGAATTGTGTGTCACTTTCAGGAGCGTTCTGAGAAGGCTCTCAAATGTTGGGCACTATGTAGACGGGCCATAGGCTCGAAATGGAGACTGAATCCGAGGATAGTCCACTGGCTCTACAGGAGCGTGATTAGATCAATACTTACTTACGCCTCAGCAGTTTGGTGGACTGCAATGGAGAAAAAGTGCAACATAAGGACCATACAACAGGTTCAGAGAACATGTTGTCTTGACATAGGCGGAGCGATGAGGACCACGCCCACTAGGGCACTGGAGACTATTCTAGATATCCGACCCATTGACATATAGATTAAGTATGAGGCAGCCTCTGCCACTTTGAGACTTAAAGCGATGGGAGAATGGATTGAGGATGGGAGCAGCTCATACCATCGCGGTATAATCGAGACGACGATAGGAAACCTCGAAGGAAGGAAAGAGATTTCCGATCGGATACCTGAGATGAGCCTTGAAGTCGAATGCGGGGCACTGCTGCCATCGGCACAGTCTTGGTTTGACGAAACCCTAGTATTGCCATCTGGAAGATCATGTTACACGGATGGATCAAAGCTAGAGGCCAGAGTGGGTCTGGGGTCTACATCGAGAACACAGGGACTGAGATCTGTTTTAGACTGCCTGACCATAAAACGGTCCTGCAGGTGAATATCCGGGCGTGAAGTGGTGTGGTGCTAACGCGAAGACGTCGAGTGTGAACATTTTTACCGACAGTAAAATTTCCATAAGGGCAATAAGAACCAGGTAAGGTAAGGTCACGAACATTCTCGCAGTATAAGAAGGAGATTAACACCATCTTCGAGGATGGCAAAATACGCATTGTTTGGGTAACGGGCCATAACGGAGTAAAGGAGAAAAAAAGGGTAGACGATTTGGCGGTAAAGGCCAGAGGACTACCGTCAATAAACTTGGTTAACCCGATGCCTTTCGGGTCGACGCAGTCCGAGTTAAGGTCGTGGGCGACGAATGCGCATCATGTGTGCGAAACGTTCGATAGGACGGCGAAAATCCTATGGGGGGATCCAGATCGTGAGACGACGAAGCTTTCACTGAAAGGAAGTAAGAAGGAGCTCAGTATAGCTTTCGGTATCATAACGGGACACATAGAACTACGAGCTCACTTATGCAATATGAGCATGCGAGTAAGATGATGAGACGTTGGAGCCTTTTCTATGTCATTGTCCGGCTTTGGTGGCTAACAGTTACCGCCACTTAGATGAGGACACAATACCACATATGAACCAACTTAGGTGGCATAAAAAACAATTTTTCGAGTTTTCTTTTTTTAGTATTAAAGCGCACAGGGAGCCGATTACTGGCTTAGATGTATGTCTATACTCCCTCTTTTCAAAAGGGGGAGCGGATATTTATATGTGAGAAGTTTGGGCAAATTTGCATTAACGGTGGAGGGGGACTTCCGCAAGATTTCTGGTGGCAAGGTGGAGCTGGATACGGACAAGCATTTTGTATAAATTCCCTGCAATATCGATGAGATGACACATCTTTCGCCTATTTAAGCTGTTCTCAAGGTGGGTATTTATACAAAACTGTCGAGTTACCACTTTGGCCTGGCATCAGCCGGAGAATGGCGAATAAAGTACTGGTTGTCAACTGAAGTCTATTTCAATTTTGACTAGCCACGCGGTAGCTTTACTTTTTTTCAAGTGTTTATCAGTGTTCTGCCGATAGAAGACTTGATCTTCTTACCATCTTCTTCAGATTCCTACGTTGTATATGGTCTACTTTGGAGTCGGTGTCGTTTTTGTCTCCGTTCGTAAACTGTAGTGTATGATGATGCTATATAATTTGGTCCCAAGTCGATACTCTTGCTTTTCCTCTTCAAGTTTTTATGTTTTATAGCTGCTGTACCGATTTCGTCTGCCTCCGAGGGATCTTCCTTAGTTTTTTCAGTGTAGGAGTGGTGGGTTTGCTCCTCTCAGAAAACATGAAGGCGGAAAACTCTTTTTCTTTTAGAGAACTGTAACTCATAAAATCTGATTGTCTTATCAGGTTCCGCAAAGGTGGAGGGAGTATGCGTTGTCTGCCAAGGAGCATGTATGCATAGAAATTTTTAAGAAATTGTTTTTTTTTTTAATTTTTAAAAAATTTTTCAGAATATTTTTTTAAAAATTTCATAACATTTTCAAATATTTTTCATTAAAGCTAACCATCTATTGGCAAGGAAGATTTAAATTAATGATTGGTATTTTACTAAAACTGTGATTTCCAAATAGACCCCTTCCCCCTCCACATGGTAACGAAGCCATAAAAAAGTAAAGATACAAATCTCTACGCATAATTGATGTATCATAGGAGGGGAAGGGATAGAAATGAAAACCTTATGCTTAATTGCGCATCGATATCGAAGCAATGGAAGGATTTCCATTACGACAGAGGTACACGCACCTGACACCATTAACCCAAATCTGACACCATACGTTCCAAACGTTGATATGTACATGGTGGCAGTAGATGTCAGGGGAGGGGGTCGAGACAAGGCTGGTCTTTCATTTCTGCTGACATGTGACATAATCAACAGCACCCCAAAACCAATCGCAAAAGAAAGGAAATCACAATTTGTTGCCACCACATGATGCCATGGTAAGAAAAAGCCATGATGATGATAACCACGACAACGACAGCAACGACGACTTTTAATGACGATTCAATGAAAACCAAAAATATCGACAAAATCGTTAAATTGTCTGAGTTTCTTTGAAAAGGCCAGATTATAACCAAAGAGTTTTGGTTGTTATATGCTAGCTTTTCAATCTGTCACTACCCACTTGTTACCCAGCAGTGTTGCCGTCTTTTAAGAGTTTCAAAAAAAACCAAGAAATGGTTTCTTCCACCAGAAGTGTGATAGTCGCATATTGGCATGGAATGTTTGCTTTTTTATAACTGGTCCTTTTGCCTTTCAAAAAATTGTTCTCCGCTATTGGCAACACTACTTACCACAAAAACAAAACAACACATTTACCTCAACATCAGCCACTGTATGCAGCTACACCAGCATTGGCGGCCTTAGGCCCGTATTATGTGGCAAAGATGCATTTATGCTCGAACTCTTAAATGCCGCTTATTGCTACTGCTCTTGCCACCGCAAATCATTAAGGGCGGCTGCACTTAACTCAGTTTAATCAATCCCAGCCAACCAACTATCCAACCAACCACCATTAATGTTGGTAGCTGCAACAAAAATGGGAAAAAACTGAAAAACCAACAAACATCGGTGGCAAGTTGGTTGAAAAAATCCCCAAAGCATGTTGCATGTCTGGCTTTGGAGATATTTTTGTTTTGTTTTGCAACATTTTATGTTATTTGTGGTTTTGTAATTTTTAATAAGGAATCTGAAACTATTTCACTTGATCGGCATCGGCTCATCACATCACATAATGTCGATTTGTCGCAGCTAATTTGATGTTAAAATCATCATCACTACAACCGAGTACAAAGGAGCAGTTTTGTGGTTTCCTTTTTTGTGAACAGCTATTGCAAAACCATATGCAGACACTACAATTTTGTTTTTTGTGATTTAAAATGGAGCATTATGGTGAAAAAATATCTGATGGTTGTTTTTATAAGACCTGGTGGTCTTTCTAAGACCTGGTGGCCTTTCTAAGACCTGGTGGTCTTTCTAAGACCTGGTGGTCTTTCTAAGACCTGGTGGTCTTTCTAAGACCTGGGGGTCTTTGTAAGACCTGGGGGTCTTTATAAGACCTGGGGGTCTTTATAAGACCTGGGGGTCTTTATAAGACCTGGGGGTCTTTATAAGACCTGGGGGTCTTTATAAGACCTGGGGGTCTTTATAAGACCTGGGGGTCTTTATAAGACCTGGGGGTCTTTATAAGACCTGGGGGTCTTTATAAGACCTGGGGGTCTTTATAAGACCTGGGGGTCTTTATAAGACCTGGGGGTCTTTATAAGACCTGGGGGTCTTTATAAGACCTGGGGGTCTTTATAAGACCTGGGAGTCTTTATAAGACCAGGGGGGTGTTTATAAGACCTGGGGTTCTTTATAAGACCTGGGGTCTTTATAAGACCTGGGGTCTTTATAAGACCTGGGGTCTTTATAAGACCTGGGGTCTTTATAAGACCTGGGGGTCTTTATAAGACCTGGGGGTCTTTATAAGACCTGGGGGTCTTTATAAGACCTGGGGGTCTTTATAAGACCTGGGGGTCTTTATAAGACCTGGGGGTCTTTATAAGACCTGGGGTCGTATAATCTGGGGGTCTTTATAAGACCTGGGGGTCTTTATAAGACCTGAGTGTGTTTATAAGACCTGGGGGTCTTTATAAGACCTGGGGGTCTTTATAAGACCTGGGGGTCTTTATAAGACCTGGGGGTCTTTATAAGACCTGGGGGTCTTTATAAGACCTGGGGGTCTTTATAAGACCTGGGGGTCTTTATAAGACCTGGGGGTCTTTATAAGACCTGGGGGTCTTTATAAGACCTGGGGATCTTTATAAGACCTGAGGGTCTTTATAAGACCTGAGGGTCTTTATAAGACCTGGGGGTCTTTATAAGACCTGGGGGTCTTTATAAGACCTGGGGGTCTTTATAAGACCTGGGGGTCTTTTTAAGACCTGGGGGGTCTTTATAAGACCTGGGGGTCTTTATAAGACCTGGGTGTCTTTATAAGACCTGGGGGTCTTTATAAGACCTGGAAGTCTTTATAAGACCTGGGGGTCTTTATAAGACCTGGGGGTCTTTATAAGACCTGCGGGTCTTTATAAGACCTGCGGGTCTTTATAAGACCTGCGGGTCTTTATAAGACCTGCGGGTCTTTATAAGACCTGCGGGTCTTTATAAGACCTGCGGGTCTTTATAAGACCTGCGGGTCTTTATAAGACCTGCGGGTCTTTATAAGACCTGCGGGTCTTTATAAGACCTGCGGATCTTTATAAGACCTGCGGGTCTTTATAAGACCTGCGGGTCTTTATAAGACCTACGGGTCTTTATAAGTCCTGGGGGTCTTTATAAGACCTGGGGGTCTTTATAAGACCTGGGGGGTCTTTATAAGACCTGGGGGTCTTTATAAGACCTGGGGGTCTTTATAAGACCTGGGGGTCTTTATAAGACCTGGGGGTCTTTATAAGACCTGGGGGTCTTTATAAGACCTGGGGGTCTTTATAAGACCTGGGGGTCTTTATAAGACCTGGGGGTCTTTATAAGACCTGGGGGTCTTTATAAGACCTGGGGGTCTTTATAAGACCTGGGGGTCTTTATAAGACCTGGGGGTCTTTAAAAGACCTGGGGGTCTTTAAAAGACCTGGGGGTCTTTATAAGACCTGGGGGTCTTTATAAGACCTGGGGGTCTTTATAAGACCTGGGGGTCTTTATAAGACCTGGGGGTCTTTATAAGACCTGGGGGTCTTTATAAGACCTAGGGGTTTTTCTAAAACCTGGTGGTCTTTATAAGACCTTGGGGTTTCTCTGAAACCTGGGGTCTTTATAATACCTGGGGGCCTTTATAAGACCTGGGGGTCTTTATAAGACCTGGGGGTCTTTATAAGACCTGGGGGTCTTTATAAGACCTGGGGGTCTTTATAAGACCTGGGGGTCTTTATAAGACCTGGGGGTCTTTATAAGACCTGGGGGTCTTTATAAGACCTGGGGGTCTTTATAAGACCTGGGGGTCTTTATAAGACCTGGGGGTCTTTATAAGACCTGGGGGTCTTAATAGAAGACCTGGGGGTCTTTTTAAGACCTGGGGGTCTTTATAAGACCTGGGGGTCTTTATAAGACCTGGGGGTCTTTATAAGACCTGGGGGTCTTTATAAGACCTGGGGGTCTTTATAAGACCTGGGGGTCTTTATAAGACCTGGGGGTCTTTATAAGACCTGGGGGTCTTTATAAGACCTGGGGGTCTTTATAAGACCTGGGGGTCTTTATAAGACCAGGGGATCTTTATAAGACCTGGGGATCTTTATAAGACCTGGGGATCTTTACGAAACCTGGGGATCTTTATAAGACCTGAGGGTCTTTGTAAGACCTGGAGGTCTTTATAAGACCTGGGGGTCTTTATTAGACCGGGGGTTTTTCTGAAACCTGGGGGTCTTTATAATACCTGGGGGTCTTTATAAGACCTGGGGGTCTTTATAAGACCTGGGGGTCTTTATAAGTCCTGGGGGTTTTTCTGAAACCTGGGGGTCTTTATAAGACCTGGGGGTCTTTATAAGACCTGGGGGTCTTTATAAGACCTGGGGGCTTTATAAGACCTGGGGGTCTTTATAAGACCTGGGGATCTTTATAAGACCTGGGGATCTTTACAAGACCTGGGGATCTTTATAAGACCTGAGGGTCTTTGTAAGACCTGTAGGTCTTTATAAGACCTGGGGGTCTTTATAAGACCGGGGGGTCTTTATAAGACCGGGGGTCTTTATAAGACCTGGGAGTTTTTATAAGACCTGGGGGTCTTTTTAAGACCAGGGGGTCTTTAAAAGACCTGGGGGTCTTTAAAAGACCTGGGGGTCTTTAAAAGACCTGGGGGTCTTTATAAGACCTGGGGGTCTTTATAAGACCTGGGGGTCTTTATAAGACCTGGGGGTCTTTATAAGACCTGGGGGTCTTTATAAGACCTAGGGGTTTTTCTAAAACCTGGTGGTCTTTATAACACCTTGGGGTTTCTCTGAAACCTGGGGTCTTTATAATACCTGGGGGTCCTTATAAGACCTGGGGGCCTTTATAAGACCTGGGGGTCTTTATAAGACCTGGGGGTCTTTATAAGACCTGGGGGTCTTTATAAGACCTGGGGGTCTTTATAAGACCTGGGGGTCTTTATAAGACCTGGGGGTCTTTATAAGACCTGGGGGTCTTTATAAGACCTGGGGGTCTTTATAAGACCTGGGGGTCTTTATGAGACCTGGGGGTCTTTATAAGACCTGGGGGTCTTTATAAGACCTGGGGGTCTTTATAAGACCTGGGGGTCTTTATAAGACCTGGGGGTCTTTATAAGACCTGGGGGTCTTTATAAGACCTGGGGGTCTTTATAAGACCTGGGGGTCTTTATAAGACCTGGGGGTCTTTATAAGACCTGGGGGTCTTTATAAGACCTGGGGGTCTTTATAAGACCTGGGGGTCTTTATAAGACCTGGGGGTCTTTATAAGACCTGGGGGTCTTTATAAGACCTGGGGGTCTTAATAGAAGACCTGGGGGTCTTTTTAAGACCTGGGGGTCTTTATAAGACCTGGGGGTCTTTATAAGACCTGGGGGTCTTTATAAGACCTGGGGGTCTTTATAAGACCTGGGGGTCTTTATAAGACCTGGGGGTCTTTATAAGACCTGGGGGTCTTTATAAGACCAGGGGATCTTTATAAGACCTGGGGATCTTTATAAGACCTGGGGATCTTTACGAAACCTGGGGATCTTTATAAGACCTGAGGGTCTTTGTAAGACCTGGAGGTCTTTATAAGACCTGAGGGTCTTTATTAGACCGGGGGTTTTTCTGAAACCTGGGGGTCTTTATAATACCTGGGGGTCTTTATAAGACCTGGGGGTCTTTATAAGTCCTGGGGGTTTTTCTGAAACCTGGGGGTCTTTATAAGACCTGGGGGTCTTTATAAGACCTGGGGGTCTTTATAAGACCTGGGGGTCTTTATAAGACCTGGGGGTCTTTATAAGACCTGGGGGTCTTTATAAGACCTGGGGGCTTTATAAGACCTGGGGGTCTTTATAAGACCTGGGGATCTTTATAAGACCTGGGGATCTTTACAAGACCTGGGGATCTTTATAAGACCTGAGGGTCTTTGTAAGACCTGTAGGTCTTTATAAGACCTGGGGGTCTTTATAAGACCGGGGGGTCTTTATAAGACCGGGGGTCTTTATAAGACCTGGGAGTTTTTATAAGACCTGGGGGTCTTTTTAAGACCAGGGGGTCTTTAAAAGACCTGGGGGTCTTTAAAAGACCTGGGGGTCTTTAAAAGACCTGGGGGTCTTTATAAGACCTGGGGGTCTTTATAAGACCTGGGGGTCTTTATAAGACCTGGGGGTCTTTATAAGACCTGGGGGTCTTTATAAGACCTAGGGGTTTTTCTAAAACCTGGTGGTCTTTATAAGACCTTGGGGTTTCTCTGAAACCTGGGGTCTTTATAATACCTGGGGGTCCTTATAAGACCTGGGGGCCTTTATAAGACCTGGGGGTCTTTATAAGACCTGGGGGTCTTTATAAGACCTGGGGGTCTTTATAAGACCTGGGGGTCTTTATAAGACCTGGGGGTCTTTATAAGACCTGGGGGTCTTTATAAGACCTGGGGGTCTTTATAAGACCTGGGGGTCTTTATAAGACCTGGGGGTCTTTATGAGACCTGGGGGTCTTTATAAGACCTGGGGATCTTTACAAGACCTGGGGATCTTTATAAGACCTGAGGGTCTTTGTAAGACCTGGAGGTCTTTATAAGACCTGGGGGTCTTTATAAGACC
Organism: Stomoxys calcitrans; assembly: GCF_963082655.1. Lineage (NCBI taxonomy): Eukaryota > Metazoa > Arthropoda > Insecta > Diptera > Muscidae > Stomoxys > Stomoxys calcitrans. The sequence goes on from NC_081554.1 coordinate 178,096,089, forward strand.
GGGGGGTCTTTATAAGACCGGGGGTCTTTATAAGACCTGGGAGTTTTTATAAGACCTGGGGGTCTTTATAAGACCTGGGGGTCTTTATAAGACCTGGGGGTCTTTATAAGACCTAGGGGTTTTTCTAAAACCTGGGGGTCTTTATAAGACCTGGGGGTCTTTATAAGACCTAGGGGTTTTTCTAAAACCTGGGGGTCTTTATAAGACCTGGGGGTTTCTCTGAAACCTGGGGGTATTTATAATACCTGGGGGTCTTTGAAAGACCTGGGTCTCTTTACTAGACCCGAGGTCTTTATAAGAACTGGCCATAAAGACCCGCAGGTCTTATATAGACCCCCAGATCTTATAAAGATATAACAAATCGCGTTGGGAGGCGAACGAATCGTGTTGGGAAACAAACGGATCGCATTAGCTGATGAGCTCTCAAGGACTTCAAAGGTACTGACTGCAAACCATACCACACTTCCAATAGTTTTGTCTGCTCGAGCGACTCATAACCAGCCTAATAAAGGTGTGATATTAAGTAGCAATTGCCAAATGAACTAAGTGAGAATTATATTCAACTTGACTTCTTGAAACAAGCGTCGAATAATGACATTCAGTGTAAGCACTTGTGTTTATGAAGTTAAGGCTCGTTCTCACATCTGATTGCATGGCCTTCATACTGGCATGTGTGGATGTCATCATTCGCGTTGATGGCCCTGCGGTATGTTCATTCAGGCAAATGTATGTTAAATGTATGGTTGCTTGGCTGGCCCATAAGTATTTCAATGAATATGCCTACTGTATGCCGACTGGTCTCCGCCAGCTTATGTCCATATGTATAGATGGTTGTGGGTCTGGCCTATGAGTATTTTATGTACCTAAATGCGGTCGGCCACTAAGGCACAGTGGATAGGGAGTTGAAAAGGCCACAGCGAATAGGGAGTGAAAAGGGCACAGTGGCAATGGTTATGTTATTATGTGGTCCAAGCTGACTAAAGATTTATAGGTTAGGTTAGGTTGAAAAGTCAGTGAGGACATTAATTCGTTCCCTGCCACTGTGGATATACACCTAAGCCAGTGTGCGCTCTAACAAAACAGTTTTCGAGATGGCCACTGAAGCACAGTGGGCAATGAAACATATTTTGTCCTAGACGAAATCGTATATTTACATTGGCTCAATCTGGTTTTTTGAATACCTTATGGTCTTCTAGAGACCTGGATTGAGTTTTTCTGGAGAAATGTCTTGAATTTTTTGTAAAATATTTTTAATTTTTTCAATTGTCATCTCTAGTCAAACATAAGGCATATCATTTGTGGCTAATCCTTTCGTTTTTCGACTGATAAATAATAATTTGTGGTAAATCTGTTCCAATACAAATTGTGGGACTGTCAAAACTGTCAGTTGCATGCAGCACATATTCAACGCACCTTTAATGATAAACAGACAGACTGGCTGACAACCAAGAACCACATCAAGGCAAAAAGATACCTTTATTGGTTTATGAGGACGAGACGCAAAGTTTGGCCCTCTTCCCCCCAAAAAAACCATATTGAAAGGAGCGCAAATGACATTCGGTAGTACTTCAATCACTTGCGGTGATTGAAAAAGACACGCAACCAAAAATCTATCTTCTTGTTTTTTTTTTTCTTTGTGAAATTTGAATGAATGGAGTCTCCTTGGAACATTAGTTCACATAGCCACCACCATTACCGCATCTGACCATGTGGCTTAGGTGGTTTGCTACTTTTTTTGTTGTTGTTGCTGTGTGATATGAATATTTGGTTTGGTTTTGCTTCCATAATGAAAGCGAAAATTACATACGGCGCGTAGACGTAGAATGTAGCAAAAGCGTGAATTATATACTTTTTTATGGCGTTTATTCACTCGTATGGTTTACAAAAAACGGGGGAGCAAAAATCTTAAATAGTGGTTGCGGTTTACAAAGAACAACAACTGACGGATTGCTGCTGTTGCTTTGGTGTTTGCTTTGTTTGTTTTGTGTGTGTGTGTGTGTTGACTATTTGGATACCTTTATCCTTGAAAATAGCTTCAAATGAATCCGATGATGATTTTGGGTTTTGTTTTTTGCGCGCGAAGCACACTTGAAAGGTGAACTGCAAACACATGCAATGTTGCTGCAAATTGTTTCACTTTACCTAGCAAATATCCTTTCACAAGCGTGTATGAGAGGATTTTCATCAAAGGAATTCTTTTCGGAAAAGTTCTTTGTGGCAAGCTTTTTTGAGACAGGTTGTAAAATTAAAACAACTAAGAGCGTGCTAAGTTCGGCCGGGCCGAATCTTATATACCCTCCACCATGGATCGCATTTGTCGAGTTCTTTTCCCGGCATTTCTTTCTTAGGCAAAAAAGGATATAAGAAAAGATTTGCTCTGCTATTAGAGCGATATCAAGATATCGTGGAGACCTGTGTCAGCCAATTCGAATAAGAATTGCTCCCTTTGGGGGCTCAAGAGAGATCGATTTATATGGGAGCTGTATCGGGCTATAGACCGCTTCAGACCATAATAAACACGTATGTTGATGGTCATGAGAGAATCCGTCGTACAAAATTTCAGGCAAATCGGATAATAATTGCGCACTCTAGAGGCTCAAGAAGTCAAGACCCAAGATCGGTTTATATGGCAGCTATATCAGGTTATTGTCCGATTTGAAGCATACTCGGCAAAGTTGTTGGGTATCATAACAAAACACGTCGTGCAAAATTTCAGCCAAATCGGATAGGAATTGCGACCTCTAGAAGCTCAAGAAGTCAAGTGCCCAGATCGGTTTATATGACAGCTATATCAGGTTATGGACCGATTTGAACCATACTTGGCATAGTTGTTGGGTATCATAACAAAACACGTCGTGCAACATTTCGTTCCAATCGGATAATAATTGCGCCCTCTAGAGGCTCAAGAAGTCAAGTGCCCAGATCGGTTTATATGGCAGCTATATCAGGTTATGAACCGATTTGAACCATACTTGGCACACTTGTTGGATATCATAATAAAATACTTCGTGCAAAAATTCATTCAAATCTGATAAGAATTGCGCCCTCTAGGGGCTCAAGAAGTCAAGACCCAAGATCGGTTTATATGACAGCTATATCAGGTTATGGACCGATTTGAACCATACTTGGCACAGTTGTTGGATATCATAACAAAACACGTCGTGCAACATTTCGTTCCAATCGGATAATAATTGCACACTCTAGAGGCTCAAGAAGTCAAGACCCCAGATCGGTTTATATTGAGCTATATCAGGTTATGGACCGATTTGAACCATACTTGGCACAGTTGTTGGGTATCATAACAAAACATTTCATTCCAATCGGATGAGAATTGCGCCCTCTAGAGGCTCAAGAAGTCAAGACCCAAGATCGGTTTATATGGAAGCTATATCCAAATATGGACCAATATGGCCCATTTACAATTCCAACTGACCTACACTAATAAAAAGTAATTGTGGAAAATTTCAAGCGGCTAGCTTTACTCCTTCGGAAGATAGCGTGCTTTCGACAGACAGACGGACGGACGTACGGACAGACGGACGGACATGGCTAGTTCGACTTAAAATGTCACGACGATCAAGAATATATATACTTTAAAGGGTCTCAGACGCATATTTCGAGGCGTTACAAACAGAATGACGAAATTAGTATACCCACATCCTATAGTGGAGGGTATAAAAAATATCAAAAATTCTTAAAAAGATATTAAATGTTAAAATCCTTTTTCTCTCATATCAATTTAATAGTGGTATGTCTACACTCTGCCAATAGCATTTTAGCGCCTACATTTGTCATAGACGGGCATTAAAGCTTTTAATCCAGTATTTTAATGATGATGCAATAACGTTTCCTCAGCACTTGGCTTTCTTTATTCCACGACATGGTAAAATAATGCTCAAAAAACTTTAAATGTTTGTAAAGGGTGATTTTTTTAGCTGTTATCTTTTTGCCAACACAGGTTTAAACAACTCATGCAGGTTTCGTGTTTTGTTTCACTGTCAAACATCTTCAACTTGGTCTATAATTTAACCATGAATCGTCTTACAAAGGAACAGCGCTTGCAAATTATTGAATTTTTTTATCAAAATGCGTGGTCTCTTAAGAAAGTTCAATGGGCGCTTCTTCCACTGAGCGACGTAGCTCATTTTTGGCTCAATGGGTACGTACTTACAAAATCCTTGATTGTTTTCAATACTACTCCCCTAAATTGGTTCATGTCTGGTATTGTGTCCCCACCTAAGTGCCAGTATCTGTAAGACGCGAAAGCCGGACTATGTCAAAGGAATTGATCCAACGTCTCATCATCTGTCCCGCATGCCCTACGCATACTATTACTTGCCGCAGCGATTTTACATAAGTGAGCTCGAAGTCCTATGTGTCCCGTCATGATACCAATAGCTATACTGACCTCCTTCTTACCTTTTTTCAGTAATAGCCTCGTCTTCTCACGATCTCGAGAAGGATTTTCGCCGTCCTACGGACCGTTTCGCTGTTCCACAATGTTGCATGCGTATTCGTCGTCCACTCCCTTATCACGGACTGCGTCGACCCGAAAGGTTTCGGGATAACCAAGTTTATTGACGGCAGTCCTCTGGCCTTCACCGCCAAACCATCTGCCCTTACCTTCCCCCTTATTCTGTTATGGCCCGACATCCAAACGATGCGGGTTTTGCGTTAATTTCCTTCTTACACTGCAAGACTGATTGTGACCTTACCGTCCTGGTTGTTATTGCCCTTATGGCAATTTTACTGTCGATAAAGATGTTCACACTCGACGCCCCTCGTTAGCACCACACCACTTCAAGCATTTCGTGATCGCCCGGATCTCCGCCTGCAGGACCGTATTATGGTCAGGCAGTCTAAAACAGATCTCAGTCCCTATGTTCTCAATGTAGACCACTCTGTCCTCTAGCTTTGATCCATTCGTGTAACATGATCTTCCAGATGGCAATACTAGGGTTCCGTCAATCCAACACTGTGCCGACGACAGCAGTGCCTCGCACTCAGGTTTTCGATCGGATACCTCTCCCCTTCCTTCCAGGTTTCCTATCTTCGTCTCGATTATACCGCGATGGTATGAGCTGCTCCCATCCTCAATCCATTCTCCCATCGCCTTAAATCTCATAGCCGCTGTGGCTGTCTCACACTTAATATGTATGTCAATGGGTCGGATATCTAGAATAGTCTGCAGCGCCCTAGTGGGCGCTTGCTCCGCCTATGCCAAGACAACATGTTCTCTGAACCTGTTGTATGGTCCTTATGTTACACTTTTTCTCCATAGCAGTCCACCAAACTACTGAGGCGTACGTGTGTATTGGTCTTATCACGCTCCTGTAGAGCCAGTGGAATATCCGCGGATTCAGGCCCCATTTCGAGCCTACGGCCCGTCTATATATTGTCCAACATCTGTGAACCTTCTCAGTACGCTCCTGAATGTGACACTTCCAATTCAGTTTCCTGTACATGATCACACATAAATAGTTGACCTTGTCAGCAATCGAAAACGTATTATTGATGAAACGTGGTGCGTTACATTGGCCCACCTTCGTCTTACTCGTGAATAGGCATATTTCAGTCTTCTCTGGGGTAACATTGTGACCTCTGGGTCTAGCTCAGTCTATGCCATATGTAAGACCTTTTCGACCCTTCTGCATAGCTCATTCGGATCCTTTCCCCTTAGAAGTATTATAACATCGTCGGGTTCAAATCCCTCCTCAGTCAGCCATATGCAAGCCCTTTTCGACCCTTCTGCATAGCTCGTTCGGATCCTTACCTTAGAAGTATTATAACATCGTCTGCGCAGCAGACGGGTTCAAATCCCTCCTCAGTCAGCAACCGTAATAGGTCATTTAAGGTGATCACCCATAAGAGTGGCGATAAAATACCCCCCTGTGGCGTTCCTTGTGCTACTTTCTCCCTTATATTATGCCATGGGACTCACAATTTATCCACCTGTTTCTTTGGATATGGTTTATCCAGTCTCTAAGGATTGGGTCCACCCGGTACTAGTCTAAGGATTGGATCTGTGTGTCGGTCCGCACATTGTTAAAAGCCCCCTCGATGTCAATGCATATCGCCAGGGTATACATTTTGGCGTCGAAGGATTCTTCTGTTTTATGCACAACCTCGTGCAGGGCAGTCTCCACCGACCTTCCCTCGACATAGGGATGCTGTTTGTATTTGAGCAGTTCGCTGGATGTCCTACGTAAATAAGCAGAATTGTCGATTTTAGAGTGAAGATCAGCTAGAAGCATTGCAAGAGTTACCAATGCATCCGGAAAAAGTCATACTTTGGTGCGGTTTATGGGCTGGTGTCATCATTGGAACGTACTTCTTCGTTACGTAACTGTGAATGGTAAGCGCTATCGCGAGATGATATCCATCTTTTTTTGCCTAAAATGCAAGAGCTTGACTTGCATAACATGTGGTTTCAACAAGACGGCACCACATGCTACAAGGCACGCATAACAATGTACTTATTGAGAGGCGAGTTTGGTGAACATATTATTTCACGCTCGGAACCGGTCAATAGGCTGCCTAGATCGTGCTATTTTAGGCATTTAGACTATTTTTTGTGGGGCTATGTTAAAGCGCATGTCTATACAGACAAGCCCGCTTCAATTGACGCATTGGAAGACAACATTGAAGCATTTATTCGCGATATGCCGGTCGAAATGTTGAAAAGAGTATGCCAAAATCTGCATTAAATTATATGGTAGTATCGATTCAAATAAAAATGCATGAATTTTTCTGAATTCTATGTTCGTTTTTTATACTCTCCATCATAAGATGGGGGTATACTTATTTTGTCATTCTGATTGTAATACCTCGAAATATGCGTCTAAGACTCCAAAAGTATATATATTCTTGATCGTCATGACATTTTAAGTCGATCTAGCCATGTGGGTCTGTCCGTCCGTCTGTCTGTCGAAAGCTCGCTAATTTTCGAAGAAGTAAAGCTAGGTGCTTGAAAATTTGCACAAACACTTTTTATTAGTGTGGATCAGTTGGGATTGTAAATGGAACAAATCGGTCCATGTTTTGATATAACTGCCATATAAACCGATCTTGGGTCTTGACTCCTTGAACCTCTAGAGGGCGCAATTCTCGTCTGATTTGACTGAAATTTTGCACGTGGTGTTTTGGTATAACTTTCAACAACTGTGCTCAGTATGGCGCAAATCGGTACATAACCTGATACAGCTGCCATTTAAACCGATCAGGAAACTAGACTTCTTCAGCTTCTAGAGGGCGCTATTCTCATCAGATCTGGCAGAAATTTTGTACAACGACTTCTCTCATGGCGTTCAACATACGTGTCCAGTAAGGTCTACATCGATCAATAGTTTGATACAGCTCCCACATAAACCGATCTCCCGATTTTGATTCTTGAGCCTCTACAAGGCGGAATTCTTATCCGAATGGACTGAAATATTACACAATGACTTCTAAAATGTTCAGCATTCAATTCATTTATGGTGCGAATCGGACTATAACTTCATATAGCTCCAATACCATAACAGTTCCTATTCATTATTCTTTGTTTGCCTAAAAAGCGATACCACGCAATGAACTCGACAAATGCTATCCATGGTGGAGGATATACAGCGGTCAAAAAAAGTATTCATCATTAGCAAAATTGATAATAAATTCTCTTATTTTGGGTAATTGAAGAAAATTTAAAGTAAACAAATAATGCAGTTTTATGCAATAGTTTATTTTTCGTAATATGTTTTAAAATAAATTCAAAAAATAAATTTAATTAGCGCAAAAAATGCAATTTTATATAATAACACCAAAAACAGAACAAAAAAAGTATTCATCATTGATGTGCTATCATCAAAGTCAAATTCAAATATTATTTGGGAATCCCCCTTTTCTGTTTTATTTAGTAAAGGAGGCTTTGCCCTTGACAGCAAATATTTAATTTCATTGAAAATATAGTTTTTGTCAAAATGGGTCGTAAGCAAAACGAGGTTTCTGATGAGGTAAAAGTTTTGATAATAAAACACCACAGGAATGGTTTAACTCAAAAAACTATCAGTGAAATATTAAATAGACCACGATCTACTATACAATCCATCATCAGAAAGTGGACAGAAACGAAAACTGTTGACAATAAACCAAGATCTGGTCGACCAAAAGCACTTTCAGTTGGAGATGTGCGTTGGCTAGTGCGGCAAGTTCAGAAAACTCTGAAGACAAATGCGACCATTCTTCGTAAAAACACTATGGAATATTTAGGGAAGGAAGTTACTACACAAACAATTCGAAATACACTCAAAAGGCATAGTTACAGAGGAAGAACTGCACGTAAGAAGCCCTTTATAAATAAAATAAACCGAGTGAAAAGGCTAAACTTCGCAAAAATGTATGTAAAACAGCCCGAATCATTTTGGAAAACAGTCATTTTTGCAGACGAGAGCAAGTTTAATCTTTTTGGGTGCGATGAAAAGGTCATAGTGTACAGAAAACCAAATACAGAGCTTGAAGAACGAAACACAGTTGCTACTGTAAAACATGGTGGAGGTGGTTTAATGGTTTGGGGGTGTATGGCGGCTTCAGGAGCGGGAAATCTTGAAATTATTAATGGAGTAATGGATCATAAGTATTACATTGACATTTTAAAGAGGAATTTAAAAGATAGTGCTGTAAAACTTGGGCTTGGTAATAACTTTCAATATTATCAAGATAATGACCCCAAACATTCTGCTTTAAATACCAAGATGTGGATGCTGTATAACTGCCCCAAAGTCATTAAAACTCCTCCTCAAAGTCCCGACTTGAACCCAATTGAACATCTTTGGGAACATCTCGAACGCAAATTGAGAACGCGCAATTTTTCGAGCAAGAGTCAAATGCAACAGGTGATAATGGAGGAATGGACTAATATAGACCAAAATATAACCGCTAAATTAGTCCAATCGATGTCAAACCGTTTAAAAGAAGTTATAAGACGCGGTGGTCGAATAACAAAGTATTATTTTTTTTAAATTATGTTATTTATTTTTTTGTTTTTTTGCAATGATGAATACTTTTTTTGTTTAATTTTTTGTGTTCAGCTGTAAAATGGCCCTTTTTGTTCCAATAAATACTATTTTTTTCTTTAAAAACAATGAAATTGTGTACATATATATCACACAAGCACTACTGCATCATTAGTTTAATATGTTTTTATTCCAATTGTCTTTTGTAGACTTATTAAAAAAAAAACATTGAATGATGAATACTTTTTTTGACCGCTGTATATGAGATTCGACCCGGCCGAACTTAACACGATCTTGTTTTAAACTTTCCTATAGTTCTTAAAACATCACCCTTTATATTTTAAAGGCTTAAATATTGCATAAATAACAACTTAAAATGTTTGTATACCCTTGTGATCATTCCTTTAAAAAAATTTTCAAGAAACTTAGATCCACTTAAAAATTTATTGAATTTGACCAACGCTTAAATAGCGACTAACAAACTTAAAATGCTTACACATCCTTAAGATAACACTTTATATACCCACCACCCTAGGATGGGGGTATACTAATCTAGTCATTCCGTTTGTAACACCTCGAAATATTCGTCTAAGACCCCATAAAGAACACATATTCTTGATCGTCTCGACTTTCTGAGTCGATTTAGCCATGTCCGTCCGTCTGCCGAAGTCACGATAGCGTTTATTGAGTTTGACCAACGCTTAAATTGCGATTTTTAAACTTAAAATGCTTGCACATCCTTAAGATGACACTTTATATACCCACCACCCTTGGGTGGGGATATACTATTCTAGTCATTCCGTTTGTAATACCTCGAAATTTTCGTCTAAGACCCCATAAAGTACACATATTCTTGATCGTCTCGACTTTCTGAGTCGATTTAGCCATGTCCGTCCATCGGCCGAAATTACGATAGCGTAAAGCTTACCGCTTGAAATTTTGCACGGCTTAATATTGATGTAGATTATTGGGGATTGCAAATGGAGCATATGGGTTCAGATTTAGATATAGCTCCCATATAAGGCGATCCTCCGATTTGACTTCCAGAGACCGTGGAAGCCACAATTTTCATCCGATTTGGCAGAAATTTTGCGCTGCACAGTTTTGAAAAATAAAACAGAAGAACACGTTTTATTTTTCAAAACTGTGCCAAGTACGGTCCAAATCAGTCTAAAAATATGTTAATTTGAAGGGCGTCTTGATTGTCGATTTCATTGACGTAAAGTCCACAAACTGCGAACTTTCCCGTTTGAAGACTGTAGGGCGGTTATCATTTTAGGATAGCTTCGCTTTCTCGAACTCCTCTACAATATTTGTGTATTCTATCATGTCTGCCTCATTGCGAACGTTCACAGTTCCAATTGCAGCATTATTGCCACAATCAAGTACGAAGCCCTCTTAGTGCACAGTTTTTCGGGATGGGCAGAACTGGCACTGGAATCGGTTGGCTTGTTGTCCGCACTAGTTATGATACAAAAACGTCCTAGATTGGAATAAAGCATCAGCATGAACAACCGCCACCCCTATCCGCCATTGGGGACGATCTAGACTACACAGACTAGTGTATTCAGTTGTTAGATGATTACATATGTGGTTCGACGTAAAGCGTAGGTGGTACTTTAGCTCAAAAACTGTTATATTTCATACTGTTCTTGTCAATATCTCTATTGTGGACACTAACTAAGAAGATTTTGGAATCGAAAGTTGTCCCCACACTTGCCTGTGATAAACCTCAGGACAAAATAAAAATTGCCGAAAAAACTTAAAATGCTTGTATATCCTTAAAGTCAATCCTGTCAAAATTTTCAGAATATTACATACTGCATACTTTGGTGTGGAGAGGGATAGAAATAGAGTGAACTTTCTCCATTTCGAATGTAATCCTACAGCAGCACATAGTAATCGTGACAACTGTGCAAACTGCAGATGTTGTTCCGTTTTTTCTCCCGGATCGCAGCGATTATAATATTCTACAGAATTACGGCATCCACAATTTCGTCGACCTTGCCTGATGATCTATTTCCCATCAATTGCGCCGCCCAATAACGTTTAGTGCTCCCTATACTATGTTTCTGGACTAACTTTACCCTTTTTTTTGGGCCCTTTATTAATTCCCACACCTACTGTTCTCTTGATTGTTTTATCTGAAAATTTTTAGGTAACGATCAACTAAATTGTGTTTCTTCAATTCTAATTTCAAACAATCCTTGAGATATGAACGAATTGAGATGTTCTCTAAGACCAAGTTGGTATTAACCATTTTGTAATCACCAATGCCCTTCATAAACCTTCATACATTTGGCCTTAACTTACTAAGCTATCTTTGAAGTTAATCTATACGAAACCTCAAGTGCTCTTCAAAATGGCTGTTGGATGAAGTCTCCCCCACCTATCCCCTCTACATAAAGGTAACTTGGCATATGAATAATGCTCCATCATGCGGATGCAGATTGTGATTAGTTTAATAACGTCATCTCATTGCTCACCATCATTTTTTGAAGATTCCCAATGCAATGGCATTGCAAGAGAACTGTTGAAGACGCTATGTCTGTAAGAATTTCTTTTAAAAGAAAACAACTCAATACCGAAAGGCAGACAGACAGACAGACATGCAGGCTTACTAACATCGAGTAAACCAACACAGACTGACTGACACTCGTCCAAATGGATTTTGTTGACTGATATGCAGGAATGTCCATTTTGTTGTGTTAAGGCTGCACATTTGAAGTGTGAACTAGCGACACTGATGAATTTTTTTCATCAGCAACTCATGAATCATGATTATGGCCTTTCTTTCTTCGGCTCTTCTTTAAAGGTTGAAATTTCTGGCATTTCATGTTTAATGGCATTTCTTGGGCTCAATGGAAAATGGATACATTATCCTATGGAGTTTCGGGGCCTCTGTTCGGCGTTTTTCGTTTTTTTTTTTGAGAATCACACATTACTACAAACCCAATCGCTGCCGCCACAGATTGGCCCGGCCTCATCACACAAAAACATGATGAGGACGTACAACTGATGGGCACTCCATGCGAATGATGCAGTTTTCCTGAGTATGGATGGCTGCATCATTGTTGCATGCTAATGACAGTTCATCAATCAGAGTTGCTGCAGCAGCCAAACTGGCTCGCTTTGCATTGCAATGCATCGAATAATGCGTCTTCTGCACCAGAAATGGAATGAATATACATTTCAAACAACCTTTACCCGTCCGCAACACCATACGCCAACTATCCCAGCAAGTTTCATAGAAATGATGGAACATTAACGGAGTTAGATGAAGTCCAGCCATGGTTGTTGGTAATTCATGACTTGGTACATTTGAAATTGAGCGTAATCTATTTTCTTGCCCTTCTTTCCCCACAACTTCTCTACCTTCGGCCCATTGACTGCAACTCGAAAAAATAAAACAGATTTCTTAATTTTTTACTCATTTACCTACAGAGACCGGTATGTCATTATTTCATCATTTACACCGCTCATTTATCAGCATTTGCTTCAGAAAATCAAACAACAAAAAAATACAAACGCAAACCGCCACAAAAATATAATCACTATAGCAGGAAAACAATTTTTTTTTTGTGGAAAAAAGTCTCCTTTAAAAAACACATACAGAACAGGTAACGTCATCATTAACAGCAACCGAGCCATCATTATCATCAGCTATTGCCAATCGCGCACAAGATGTAAGATAGACATACATACGAGATTTGTTGTATGTACTTAAGATGTATTGGAATTAAAAAATGCATTCATTGCACTTTTAGGGTTTTCCCGCACTTCATAAAAAAATGGAAAAATTGCATAAATAACTTAAAATGCTGGCATTTCCTTAATATTATTTTAAAAGGTCTACATTATATGAAGAAACTTAAAATAAAATTTCTTTGCTACTCAACTTCAGAATGCCTTTCAAAATTAAACAACGCCTCTATGCTGCATGAAGGGCAAATATTGGAGATGGTATCGTCTAAACTTGAGCGATGCTACACCGTCCGAATCCTCCTACACAGCAAGGATTGAGCTGACGTCCAAGATGTATATTCTGATTGTGAGCAGGGACCACACGATACACGTCACCTGTTTAACTGCCCAGCCAGAACCACTCGACTTAGACTCAGATCCTTCTGGACGCACCTCATCTTAGTCGCAGAGACATTTAAGACAATCAAGCTAACTAAAGATAGAATACAATAAACTGCTACAACAACAACCTTCCTGATCCGGCAGAGACTTTGATGTTGCGACACCTGAAAAATTCTGATGGATTAATGTTTACCCGTTAACACAGTTCATTGATGTTATTCCCCTTCGCCAGAATAGAGCAGTTAACCACGTATAATATTATCTCCACGTCAGTTCTTCCTAGGAGGTTAAATGGAAACAGGAACAAAACACCCCCTAAAGAACTCCCTGTTAAGCTCCATGTGGCTTGTACTTGTGTTTCTAAGTATAACTGGCGGCCGCACTTGTAGTTCACAATCCACTTCTTCATCGAATTTGTGAAATCAAATTTGATGATGTCATTAACGAGTGTAGTGGGACTGGCCGTATCAAATGCCTTTAAAAGATCACCGGAACCAGCCAGCCCCACGCTGACCAGAGATCATAACCGGCATACGCAAGTATTCAAAATTCATCGTACAATGTCTCAACCAGGTTTGCGGAGTCGACTTTTTGAGGCCGGAGTGGATGTCGGAGTCGGACTATTGAGCCGGAATTTGGTTGAAAACGCTTACCCCCACTCCGAACCGCTCTCCGACTCCGGCTTAATACTCCGACTTAGACTACGACCCGGGCTCAGAGTCGAGGGCTAGACTCCGCAGCCCTAGTCTCAACACATGCCTATTTTTTACTTCACTACAGAGTAAAGATTAAAATCAAAACTTAAAATGCTTGTATATCCCTAAATTGACTATTCTCAATTTTTATCACATAAGTTCCATATTGAAATCTTGAGGAAGCGTCGTTTTTATCCTATATTGTCCTTCATCAGAGCTGCAACCTCTGTGTAAGTATTTGTTCGTTCAATTTTTAATTCTGAGAGATGTACATCACACAGCGCTGGATCCTTTTACTATTGCTCCATATTGGTAGTGAAAAGAAGCCTCGACTCTATTTCGGTTCCATTCGTTGTAAACCAATCCATAATCGGTCGTTTATTGAACGTTGCATAGACTGTATGCAGTTAAACCCTGCCTAACACCATAAGCCGACTACTGGCTTAGGTGTATGTCCATAGTGCCAAGGAGCGGATTAATATCTGCACCATCTTTTCAACCTAATCTAACTTAGGCCCTGGCTGTGGGCAATAATCATAGTAGTTCTCCCATTCGGTATCTTCATTCTCGGACACTGTATATGTTCTGATGGGCAGCAGCACTCTACCACACTTTTTGCGGTGCCAGTACCGGAAAGTGTATCAGATTTATAATTTAATGGTATAAGATACGGGAGGCAAATAAAAGTAGGCTTTACGGCTTATCAGAAAGACATTATCAGTATACCATAACTGTGCAGTCTGCACAGTTATCGTGGTTACCGTGTACAACGCAAGGATCCCACATGAAGAGGAGGTTCGAGTTTAGTTTTAAGTGATACACCACTCCGTGCAGCATAGGCCTATTACCTGTGTGCTCCCATGGCAGCCGGTTGTACGCATCGAATTGACCCGATGGATTCCTTCATCAACAAGGGCTGCCACCTCAGTTTACGTGTTCGTCCTTTTTTCATTATGGGAGGCACGCTTCTGATCCGTACGGGGATTGAAAAGAACTCCGGACCCTGGTTTTGTTCGGTTTGCCAGAACCGCTTCCATCATTGGTAGGCGTTGGTGAGGTGTAACCGGTGCATGGAGTGGGTACATTTCCGATCTTGCTCCGGCCTTCATCACTACGGCAGTATAGTCATACTGAATATGCTACAAGGTGCTGTGCAAACATAAACAGCAGTAAGTCACAAGCGGCGTCGTTATCGTCACATTCTGCGTTCTCGTCATCGAACTATGTAACCCCACCGACCTCCCCCGTGCAGCAATATACACACAATTAATCCCTACATGTAGTGCATGGGGATAGCAGTGAGGTCTGGTACTGCCGAGAAAGAGCTATACAACGTGTACATACCGCCGGTTGGTAACTGTGTCTCAATTAATGGCAAGGCTTACAAGCACGACATACGTGGGCTACTATCTGGCCATAATCTTCTGGTTCTAGGGGACTTTAATGCGCATCACATTTCATGGTATTCTCCCCTAGCCAACGACCAGCAGTATATAGCTTTGGCAGAGCAAATTGAAGGCTCCACGATCTGCATAGTGAATGAAACCTCGTTTGGTATTAAATGGTTCAGAGAGATTCTTGCCTATTCTTACTGAGGAACGTGTATCGGCAAGTGTCATCCTGCAGAGTCTTATTAATTTTGCAGGGATACCACACTCAGACTTGGTTTAAAATACCTTTGAACGAAAAGGAGTATCGCGGCCGTTTAGTCAACAAAGAGATGATAGGTGTTGATTTGTCCTTCTCGGGTCTTTTCCAGGATTTGGCGCAGTGTGAATATCTGGTCCAGGGTGGATTTACCAGCCGCATTGATAGGGCCCAATTATCTCATTGACTTTAGGTTTTAATCTTTCACACAGTACGCTCGAGAGAATCTTGTATGCGATGGGGAGGAGACTTATTCCTCTGTAGTTGGCACATTCCGTCTTGTCTTCTTTCTTGTGTACGGGACATAATATGCTGAGGTTCCAATCATCGGGTATGCGTTCTTCTAGCCAGATTGCGCAGATAAGCTGATGCATACGCCTTATCAGCGTGTCGCCTCCGGTCTTGAATAGTTCAGCGGGTAACCCGTCGGCTCCTGCTGTCTTGTTGTTCTTTAGTCGGGTTACTGCTACTTGGACCCCATTCTGACTAGGAGGTAAACATTCTATACCATCATCAGGGATTGGTTCTGCGGTATCTTCTTCGCCGCCAACGTCGGACACTGGCAGTTGGGTAAAATGTTCTTTCCATATCCTCAGCATGTTATCTGAGTCAGTTACTAGAATTTCTTCTTTGTCTCTGCAGGAGGATGAGGCTGCACCAAAGCCATCGGTTTGATGTTTAATTCTTTTGTAGAATTGCCGGACTTCATTCTGACTCCTGTACATCTCAATTCGCTCACACTCCTCTCTCCTTTTCTCCCGATTGCAGGGTTGGTCTATATGCCGCATTCTTGGTTTCAGCAGCATATCGAGACTCTTGGCCGCACCATGGGTTTCTTGGAGGAGGCTTCCGGTACCCAAGTACGGATTTCGCGGCATATTCCCTGAAATGGGCAATAGTTTACCACTGCGCCATTATATCATCGGAACAATGAGTGCTTTCATCAAGCAGTTGGGTCAGTCGAGTGGCGTTTGCGCTGCCATCTTTTGCTGATGATAAATTTCATAGAAATCTGTTAAGATTTAGATATAACTCCCATACACACATATGTATCTCCCGATTTTCACTTTTAAGGCCTTTGCTAACGCACTTATCAACCAATCTTCTCAATATTTTGCACTACGATTTTTTCTATAAATCCCACAATAAGTCGAAATTCTACATTTGATATTTGAGTCAATTTTAGTTTCGACGACTTCAGCTGCATACCCAATATCGTATAGGCTATCAAAAGGTAGGCTTCGTCCGACTTTAGCCCGTACTAATTTGTTTTTTAAACCCTCCACTATAGGTTGGGGGTATAGTAATTTCGTCATTCTGTTTGTAAATCCACGAAATATTGATCGTCATGACATTTTATGTCGATCTAGCCATGTCCGTCCGTCTGTCTGTCGAAAGTACGCTAACTTTCGAAGGAGTAAAGCTAGACACTTGAAATTTTGCACAAATACTTCTTATAGGTGTAGGTCAGTCGGGATTGTAAATGGGCCATATCGGTACATGTTTTGATATATCTGCCCTATAAACCGATCTTGGATCTTGACTTCTTGAGTCACTAGAGGGCGCAAGTCTTATCCGAATTGGCTGAAATTTTGCAAGAGGTGTTTTGTTACGATTGCCAATAACTGTGTTAGGTGTGGTTCAAATCGGCCCAAAACCTGATATAGCTGTCATATAAACCCATCTGGGGTCTTGACTTCTTCAGTCTCTACAGGGCGCAATTCTTATCCGATTTGGCTGAAATTTGGCAGAGGTGTTTTGTTATGACTTCCAACTACTATGGTTCGTCCAAACCTGACCTGGTTCAAATCGGTCCATAACCTGATATAGCTGTCATATAAACCGATCTTGAATCTTGATCAGCCTTATGTTGGGAATCGAGCCAACGACTCCATTACTGGTATTCCGACCCAGTTACAAATTCGGTTACCGTGGCTGCCACCAGCTGAATCCATCCGTCGGCTTTAATCGCCGGACATTTCCCAGATTGTTAAAGCACAATTCCACTACATTTCACCGCTTCATTATGAAATGGATAACTTTATTTATTTTCATAAAAAATTCCCTCTTCAAATACAAACAAAACTCAACCCAGCATACATGAGAGCATGCATATATCAGTTAAAATTTTTTCTTAATGGATAGGGAGGTATTACATTTGATATTGATGTTATTGTAACACCTACCAAAACTTGTTCCATTTCAGTTGCATTGGTAAACCAGAGCACTGATGTATGTGATGTGAATGCGTAACCCCCTCCCGTTACTACATATGAAAATCATCATCATCGACAAAACAGATTTAGATCATCAGCAACTTAAGAAGAAAAAGCCAAATAACAGATCATTGCGATAACAACCAACCGAATGAACGATCGTTCGATCGACCAACCAAAAACACCGGCGTAATGTTGACACATGGCAACATGAAATTACTTTTGAAGTGAAGCGCTAAAATAACAAAGCCAACTTGTCGAGAGGAAATTCTGTTGTTAGCCGATGGACGCTTAAAGTATATGGAGTATTAACTGCCGATAATGATGGGGCAAAAACGTATTTAAAGAAAATTATGCGTCATTTACTACGATGTGGGAGAGGTATCTACAAATCGTGAATAATAGCCTTATCACTGTAGAAGCTTTTGAAGAAATCAATGAGGAGAAGAAACATGCTAGCAGTGGGCAAACATCTGTTATGAGTTAACAAGAAGTCATGATTTTAAAGGGGGGAAACAAAAATGGAATATTTCAAAGTGCAATATTGAAAAACTAGATATAAAAAATAATTCAAAATTTACGATAGTTTTATAATAAATAAATGAAATTCAAAATGTTGTCTTTAACAGGAATAAAAGTGAGCATTTGATAAAAATTAAATGAAAACAATGAGTGCTGTCCGATTCAAGTCAAAGCTCAATGATAAAGGGCCTCCTTTTTATAGCCGAGTCCGAACGGCGTGCCGTAATGCGACACCTCTTTGGAGAGAAGTTTTACATAGCACCTCACAAATGTTGCCAGCACTAGGAGGGGAAAACCACCGCTAAAAATTTTTTCTGATGGTCTCGCCAGGGTTCGAACCCAGGGGTTCAGCGTCATAGGCGAGGAGGCCACCTCTGCGCTACGGAGGCCTAAATAAATGCGTCTTTTATGGCCCTAAAAACTTAAATCGAGTGATCGGTCTATATGGCAAATCTGGACCGATCTGAACCAAATTGAAGAAAAATTTCGAAGAGCCTAACACAACTCATTGTCCCAAATTTCGGCGACTTCGGACAATAAATGCGCCTTTTATGGGCCCAAAACCTTAAATTAAGAGATGGGTCTATATGGCAGCTATATCCAAATCTGGACTGATCTGAACCAAATTGAAGAAAAATTTCGATGAGCCTAACACAACTCACTGTCCCAAATTTCGGCGACATCGGACAATAAATGCGCCTTTTATGGGCCCAAAACCTTAAATCGAGAGAACGGCCTATATTGCAGCTACATCCAAATCTGGACCGATTTGGGCCAAATTAAAGAAGAATGTCGAAGGGCCTAACACAATTCACTGTCCTAAATTTTGGCAAAATCAGACAATAAATGGGCCTAAGACCTTAAACCGCCGGATCGGTCTATATGGCAGCCATATTCAAATTTGGACCGATCTGATCCAAATTGAAGAAGTATTTCGAAGTGTCTAACACAATTCATTGTCCCAAATTTCAGCGACATCGGACAATAAATGCGCCTTTTATGGACCCAAAACCTTAAATCGAGAGATCGGATAATAAATGTGGCTTTTATGGATAAATCGACGGATTGGTCTCTATGGGGGCTATATCAAGATATAGTCTGATATAGCCATCTTCGAACTTAACCTGCTCATGGACAAACAAGTAAAAAGGCATTAAGTTCGGCCGGGCCAAACTTTAGATACCCACTACCTCGGGTATATATGAAAACCCCCTTTCACCACAATCCGGTAAAAATTTAATAACTTATGCACCCAAATTCGACACGGATATTGAGTGGTCCAATAAATATAAGCCACTGTTGAATTTTGTATTTCAAATTTCAACAAAATCGGGTAGTAAACAAAGCTTTTATGAGCTTCAGAACCGCCATCGGCACATCGGTCTACATGACAGCTATATCTAAGTACTGTCCGATCTTTACCATATTGGGGTCGGATGGCGGGTGGCCTACAACTATTTACTGTTTAAAATTTCAACGAAATCGGATTAAAAAATAAAGCTTTTGTTCGCTTCAGAACCTTTATCGCGATATCGACCTGTACGCTATATCTAAATATAGTCCGATCCAAACCATATTTGGGATGGCTGTCGGAAGAACCTAGACTACCCACAGTTTCAAATTTCAGCAAAATCGGGTAATACATTGAGCTTTTATGGGCTACAGACCCTTTATCGGCAGATCGGTTTATATGGCAGCAATATCTAAATATAGGCCGATCTGAACCACATTTGGGTCCTATGTTAGGAAGCGTCAAACTACTAAATTTTTCAAATCTCAGCGAAATCAGATAAAAAAAAGCTTTTATGGCCTTTAGACCCTTTACCTGGATATCGGTCTATATGACAGCTATACCTAAATATAGTCCGATTTGATCCATATTTAGGTCAGATGTCGGCAGGCTTAAAATAACCCACTGTTGCAAATATCAGCGGAATCGTGTTATAAATAAAGCTTTTATGGTCTTCAGACCCTTTATCGGGAGTTCGGTCTATATGGCAGCTATATCTAAATGTAGTCCGATCTGAACCATATTTGGGTCGTTTTTCGGGAAGCCTTAATCTACCCACTGTTTCAAATTTCAGAGGAATCGGGTAAAAATATAGCGTTTATGGGCATTGGACCCTTTATCGGCAGATTGGTCTATATAGCAGCTATATCCAAATGTGGTCCGATTTGGCCCGTTCAAGAATTGAGATATTCAGCTCAATATCTCAATTTTTGATCCTACGGTGGTGGTATAAAAACTTAAATTTGCTTCATCTCCAAAAGATCTGATCTCAATACTATTAAAAATAGGTGGAGAGTATGATTAATGGACAATGATAATAGTTAGGCAACTAACTAATGAAGTCTAAACATCATACTGGCCGGGCATGCTATTTTGAAACGTAGTAGTTGGTTTGGAGCGGGGTACTTGGCAACCGGACCTATATTCAGACAGGCTGCAATTACTCTAATGACATTAAGTATCCATTTGCTACTGGTATAACGAAAAATATTGAAATGTTACATGTTAATTGAAAAACTTAAAATGATTATATCTCCCAAACTTTTGTGTTACATTGAGTTGCAAGGAAGTTCCGTACATGGTGAAATGGAGCACTGTATTTGTAGGATAACTCTCTTTATACTATTGGCGAGATTTGGTTGACTTTCAATGGAAAACGCCGCATTTGTCAAAGACCACCCATACTCTGGCTCTGGAGTCTAGCTATTTTGTAACAAACTTAAGACGGGATGCATGTACAGGCCCATTTAAAAGTAAAATTTCAATCGAAAAACTTAAAATGGTTGTATCTCCAAAACAATTGACCTAGCCGCTGCTCCGATAGTTATAATAATGAGTTGCATAGAAATACTGTACGGGGTGTATAGAGCATTCCATGAATCAGTCACTATTGAATATTGCCGAACGCACATCGTCCGGATAACAAATAACAGAACGGTGACTCACAAATGCATTTAAAATACAACGGTCGTACATGTCCGCCCATCTCTTGACTTACGCTTAAGTTTTTAGTCTTCAGTCTCTCTAATCGGTGAAATAGGGCATTCCATGTATCGGTTCACATCTGAAGATTGCTTCAATGCTTATAAGCTGACAGGTGTGTATTTATGCGACACATGAAACATCTTTAGGTGAGCCTGGAGGTAAAGATGAGAGGACAGAAACAATAGTTGGTATGTTCACTCGATCGTGCTACGGACAAATAGCCAATCTTGTTATCGCTGGAAGATTCTGCACCTCGACAATACTTTCGCAATACTTCAAGGAGGCTCCCAAAGTCTAGTTTTATTGTTTGTGTACTTCAGTTATTACAGTCCAAGGTAGTGTTCTAAGCACTGAAGAGCAGCTTGTTGATTGGTGTCGGCCAGTGAGCCACCTTTGGCTCCAAACGTCTAATTTGGGAAATGGTGCCACTCATTTGGCAAAATTCAGCAAATTTTTTCGGAATATGGTAGGTTTGCTTTCTTATTCTGATGAGTGGAATTTACTAAAATTTCGGGCATTTGGAATATTTGGCCGTAATGAAAGCGAATAAATCGCCTTAGGATGAGAATGAATCGCATTGGTGTGATGAACTTGTAAGGCTTCAGGCTTTCTGACTGTGGTCTATACAACACATCTTACTGATCTCTTTGCTCAAGCGACTCAAGTCGCTTGCTTCCATTTACAGCCATTATTTATCGTCGTCTACGTTTGAGCTTAAACTTGAATCGGATTGCTCTCATTGATATGTGAGAAATTTGCCCCGTTTTCTTAACGAAATGTTCATGGGCGAAATTTGTATGTACTTCAGTAATAACAATCCAAGGTAGCGTTCTACCTTTGCATCTAAACGTCGTCTAATTTGGGGAATGGCGTCACTCGTATGGCAAATTTCTTCGGAATTTGGTAGGTTTGCTTTTTTGATGAGTGGAGTTTACTAGAATCTTGGGCGTTTGGATTATTTAGCTAGAATGAATCAACTTTGGATGCGAATGAATTGCATTGGAGTGATGAACTCGTAAGGCGTCAGTCTTTCTGACTGTGGACTATGACACACATTTTACAGATCTCTTTCATCAAGTGACTCAAGCAAACACTCCTTTTTAGCCAATAGCCGCTTGCGTCCAACCGTTTTTTATCGTCGTCTAAAGTTGACCAGCAATTGTCCAGGATTAACGTTAAGCAACCGCAAGCCTTAAAGACAACACACTTCCCCTTTCCCTTAGCAGGGCACACACTCTCATTTTTCTTTTCATTTACTTTAGTAATTACAACCCAAGATAGTGTTCTAATCTCTTAATTGCGGCTTTTTGGTATTGTTCAGTAGGGCACCTTTGCCAGTAAACGTCTGATTTGCTCAATGGAGCCTATCAGTTTGGTAGATTCGGTAAAGTTCTTCAGTTTTCGGTAAGATTTTCTTTCATATTCTAATGAGTCGAGATTATTAGAATCGCAGGCGGTTGGAAAATTTAACTGGTTGCGGTATTTCGCTGGGTGCGATATTCGATTGTTTTTTGGACTCATTCAGCTAGGACTCAGATTTGGCTTATGCTGCACTTGCCATACTCTCGACGTCGAACTTTTCTCGACTGTGGTAGAAACTTTCAGTGAGCCAATCTTTTTGGCACCGGTAAGTGTTTTTTTTATACCCACCACCGACGGATGGGGATATATTCATTTTGTCATTCCGTTTGCAACACATCGAAATATCCATTTCCGACCCTATAAAGTATATATATTCTTGATCAGCGTAAAAATCTAAGACGATCTAGCCATGTCCGTCCGTCTGTCTGTTGAAATCACGCTACAGTCTTTAAAAATAAAGATATTGAGCTGAAATTTTGCACAGATTCTTTTTTTGTCCATAAGCAGGTTAAGTTCGAAGATGGGCTATATCGGACTATATCTTGATATACCCCCCATATAGACCGATCCGCCGATTTAGGGTCTTAAGCCCATAAAAGCCACATTTATTATCCGATTTTGTTGAAATTTGGGACAGTGAGTTGTGTTAGGCCCTTCGACATCCTTTGTCAATTTGGCTCAGATCGGTCCAGATTTGGATATAGCTGCCATATAGACCGATCCTCCGATTTAGAGTATAAGGCCCATAAAAGCCACATTTATGGTCCGATTTCGCTGAAATTTGGGACAGTGAGTTGTCTTAGGCCCTTTGACATGTTTCTTTAATTTGGTCGAGATCGGTTCAGATTTTGATATAGCTGCCATATAGACCGATCCGCCGATTTAGGGTCTTAGGCCCATAAAAGCCACATTTATTATCCTATTTTGTTGAAATTTGGGACAGTGAGTTGTGTTAGACCCTTCGACATCCTTTGCCAATTAGGCTCAGATCGGTCCAGATTTGGATATAGCTGCCATATAGACCGATCCTCCGATTTAGGGTCTGAGGCCCGTAAAAGCCACATTTAAAGTCCGATTTCGCTGAAATTTAGGACAGTGAGTTGTCTTAGGCCCTTTGACATGTTTCTTTAATTTGGTCCAGATCGGTTCAGATTTGTATATAGACCGATCCTCCGATTTAGGGTCTAAGGCCCATAAAAGCCACATTTATGGTCCGATTTTGCTGAAATTTGGGACAGTGAGTTGTCTTAGGCCCTTTGACATGTTTCTTTAATTTGGTCCAGATCGGTTCAGATTTGGATATAGCTGCCATATAGACCGATCCTTCGATTTAGGGTCTAAGGCCCATAAAAGCCACATTTATAGTCCGATTTTGCTGAAATTTGGGACAGTGAGATGTGTTAGGCCATTTGACATATTTCTTCAATTTGGTTCAGATCGGTTCAAATTTGGATATAGCTGCCATATAGACCGATTTCTTGATTTATGGTTTTGGGCCCATAAAATGCTCATTTATTGCCCGATGTCCCTGAAATTTGGAACAGTGAGTTAAGTTAAGCCCCTTGACATACTTCTGCAATATCGCACAGATCGGTCTAGATTTGGATATAGCTGCCATATAGACCGATATCTAGGTTTTAGGTTTTGGGGCCATAAAAGACGCATTTATTGTCCAATGTCGCTGAAATTTGAGACAGTGAGTTTGGTTAGGCTCTTCGACGTCCTTCTTCAATTTTGCCCAGATCGGTCCAGATTTGAATATAGCTGCCATATAGACCGATCTCTGGATTTAAGGTTTAGGGCCCATAAAAGAGGCATTTATTGTCCGATTTCGCCGAAATTTGGGACAGTGCTTAGTATTAGGCTCTTCGACATGTTTATGCAACTTGGCCCAAATCAGTTCAGATTTGGATACAGCTGCCATGTAGACCGATATCTCGATTTAAAGTCTTGGCCCCATAAAAGGCGCATTTATAATCCGATTTCACTGAAATTTTACACAGTGACTTATGTTCGGCTTTTCGACATCCGTGTCGTATATAGTTCAGATCGGTATGAGGTATATGAGTACAAGGTATGAAATTTTCACCGAATTTAGATGAAAGGTGGTTTACATATATACCCGAGGTGGTGGGTATCCAAAGTTCGGCCCGGCCGAACTTAACGCCTTTTTACTTGTTTTTTCAATCTCCTAGATAGGATTGTACTTGGTGCAATCTTTCGGATAAGAACGATTGGGATTATGTGGCCGAAGGATGAAAGGACAATATCGACATAACCAGGGGAACGGAATGTTGACTCAGATCGATAAAACTTACTGTGGACTGCGAGTTTCAACTGCACGGACAAGGTACTATATTTCTGTCTATAGATGATCAGACCTCAATTTTCTGAGAATGATATAAGTGTTGGAAACGAGTGTGATGATAATTGCAGATTTTATAATTCCTCGTATTTGGGCATATGCTGCGGAAATGGTTCCTTTCTAGGAAATTGGAGCAACAATGTTTTGATATTACCACTCTGAGCTTTTACTTGTGGTATATTCGGTGAAACCAGTAGCAGCCCCACAACTTGTGATTCTGAACTTTTCCCGACAGGGATAGGAACGTTCGACAGACCCGACATATTTTTGTCGCCGGTAAGTGTTTTCAACCTCCCGAATAGTAGCCACATCCATATTCTCCGCCATAAGGGTACTACTATCTACTGGAATCACAGGTGAAATCTTCCTGATAGGAGCTGTTGGGACTAATATGGCCTTAGTTTCAAACGAAAATGGGAGCGGAACGTTGACTCGGACCGATAGGAATGAATATTGACTGCGAGCTTCAAAC
This sequence comes from Stomoxys calcitrans, assembly GCF_963082655.1. Lineage (NCBI taxonomy): Eukaryota > Metazoa > Arthropoda > Insecta > Diptera > Muscidae > Stomoxys > Stomoxys calcitrans. The sequence goes on from NC_081554.1 coordinate 178,121,436, forward strand.
GGATGGAGGGACCACACGATTTTTCCGCTTTAAGATGATCGGACATCAATTTTCAGGGTATTATTTAAAGGGTGGAAATATTTGATGACAGATTTTGCATCTTCTTAAATTTGGGCATGTGCTGCGGAAATGGTTCCTTTTTATGCAATTGGAGCAACAATGTATTCACATTACAACTCTGAACTTTTTCTCGTAGGATATTAGGTAAAACCCTTAGCTTTTTCCTTAATTTGTAATTCATGTCGCAGAAAACGCATTTTTATACCCTCCACCATAGGATGGGGGGTATACTAATTTCGTCATTCTGTTTGTAACTACTCGAAATATTCGTCTGAGACCCCATAAAGTATATATATTCTTGATCGTCGTGACATTTTACGTCGATCTGGCAATGTCCGTCCGTCTGTCCGTCCGTCTGTCTGTCGAAAGCACGCTAACTTCCGAAGGAGTAAGGCTAGCCGCTTGAAATTTTGCACAAATACTTTTTATTAGTGTAGGTCGGTTGGTATTGCAAATGGGCCATATCGGTCCATATTTTGATATAGCTGCCATATAAACCGATCTTGGGTCTTGACTTCTTGAGCCACTAGAGGGCGCAATTCTCATCCGATTTGACTGAAATTTTGCACATAGTGTTTTAGTATCACTTTTAATAACTGTGCTAAGTATGGTTCAAATCGGTGCATAACCTGGTGTAGCTGTCATATTAATCGATCGTGGGTCTTGACTTCTTGAGCCTCTGGAGGGCGCAATTCTCATCCGATTTGACTGAAATTTTGCACATAGTGTTTTAGTTTTACTTCTAATAACTGTGCTAAGTATGGTTCAAATCGGTATATAACCTGGTATAGCTGCCATATAAACCGATCTTGGGTCTTGACTTCCTGAGCCTCTAGAGAGCGCAATTCTTAACCGATTTGACTGAAATTTTGCACATAGTGTTTTAGATTCACTTCTAATAACTGTGCTAAGTATGATTCAATTCGGTTCATAATCTGATATAGCTGCCATATAAACCGATCTGGGATCTTGACCTCTTGAGCCTCTGAAGGTCGCAATTATTATCCGATTTGCCTGAAATTTTGTACAACGGATCCTCTCATGACCATCAACATACGTGTTTATTATGGTCTGAATCGGTCTATAGCCTGATACAGCTCCCATATAAATCGATCTCTCTATTTTACTTCTTGAGCCCCCCAAGGGCACAATTCTTATTCAAATTGGCTGACATTTTACACAGGTCTCCAACATATAATTTAATTGTGGTCTAAACCGGATCATATCTTGATATCGCTCTAATAGCAGAGAAAATCTTTTCTTATATCATTTTTTGCCTAAGAAGAGATGTCGGGAAAAGAACTCGACAAATGTGATCCATGGTGGAGGGTATATAAGATTCGGCCCGGCCGAACTTAGCACGCTTTTACTTGTTCTCATTTACTCTCGAACCGGAGCTTCTCTCGACAGGGCTACGAACTTTCATCTCCGCCGACTTATTTTTTCAGTGTTAAATGTTTTTAGCAAAATATTTACTCGTTGGTCAGAATGGCCGATTTAGCTTCGATTGTTTGCCACGCGTTGATGGTCGTAAACGTCCGAACAAACGCAAAGTGGCACTCATTTGTTCGCTACGGATGATCTCTAATTTGTCCAGCTGTATATCGCATTCCGCAAATTTCCATTGTGGACATCTTGAGTAGTCGGTTTCATTTTTATTTACCTGTTATTAAAATGCATTAGGGATTCGTTTATTAAGGGCTCCGGAGGAGGAAGTATCGGAGTTCCAATTAGAAATGACCCGGAGTTAATGCTCATTGGAAAGTGGACTGTCGGTTATAATTTAAAGTGAATGCGAATTTAAACACGCTTCGGTCCCAACCTGTCTCAGCAAGCTATTGATAATGTGGTCGCAGTTTGACTGTGTAGTTGTATGGAAGGGAATAAGTAGCAGCTACAGTTTTTGTACCTCTTAGGGAGTTTTTCCAAATTTTCTAAAGGACTACTAGTGCTAGAGGACTTTAGGGGTGGTGCGAAAGACCTTTCATCTGCTATCAAAATAGATTGAATGTGTGTGGGTTGTTTGATAAGCTGTTTTTTGGGAGGAATTTCAAAAATATTCCGCTCTCCTCACCTGAAAACCTGTGAGAGTGAAGTGGTACCGGTGCAAAGCCCAGACAGTATGAATCGGTGTGACATCATTTGCTTCCCAATAAACTCGAAAAGACACCAATCGGGTTTTAAAATTCAAATTGTGTCACCTAATCCCATCCTGACAAAAGTGAACAGAAATTTCCCCCCCATACCAACAAGAAACGAGTATTGATGACTATTTGAAATATATTTTTCACTGTTTATCTTAACACCCGGTCCCAGCCCCAGTGAACCAGATTTCTTTGTCCAATTAAAACTCACAATCTTTGATTTTTGACCGCCAATGTACGAGTATATAAATACTTGAGGGGAATGATCCTTATTACCCGTGGGTTTTCTCCATGCCTCATCATTAGTTGAGAGTACTTCAAAAGCCACATAGGAAATTATCAAACTCTTGACTTAAATTAAGAAAATATGTGTACGTACATGATGTACGTACGATCAGATCAGACTCAGACAAACAAACAAACAAGTACATACAACTCACAAGTGTGAAGTTAGGAAAATTGTTACGAAAAATCACTGACTCATCACGGCGAAGGGCGAGACTGAGCGTGAGGATGAGGGTGCAGCGGCATCAGCAGCCGTAGACTGGTAAGGGGAAATTATATGAGTATCAGGATTGATTCACTACCACTTGATGTTCACCCGCGCATACTTGTGCCACTCAAAGTAACAATTTGATGGAGTGCCCAAGTGGGCAACCTAACATGGCAGCACATTTGCCAGTCTGGATGGCTGGCGGTATGGCTAAGCTTGGTTGGGGCGGGCTTGTTGGTCATTTTGGTCCGCTTGCCGCCGCTAACTTCTGATTGACTGACTGACTGGCTGAATGGCCTTTTTTTTTTTGTGTGTGCTCATTTTCCTCTATGGAGATTATGATTGTGCATATCTATCCATGTATGTACGTTACCTTGTATATATGTGTGTGTGAGTATGCATAATAAAAAATGATGAGTATGTTTTCTTGAAGCTGTGGCGCAGCAGAGTTATACGTCCAAGCACGATTACCGCAACGAATCGCTCTGAAACATCAATCGACATTAGTAATATTCATTGCTGTTGATCGATACCAGGCAACGCGAATAAATAACAACAACATTGGCATTTGATTACTGACTGACAGCAAGAAATGGAGTGCTACAGGCCTTTTTTCGATGAGGCCAATAAACATCAACAGTTTTCTCAAAAGAGAATGAAATAGAACTTGAGTGGAGACTTAGATAAGAGAAAACCCCAAGTGAGATCAAATCATATAGCTAATCAGAAAGAGAAACAAGAGTCAACTGCAGCTGAGAAAAATAGCCAGTGAGAGAAAACCGTCGTTCTGGGAAAACAGCCGTAGGTGTGATGATATCAATGAGTTTACCTGGGAGAAAATGAGATGCTCACCGCAGGCAAAGAACATCCCCAAGTGAGAAAAATGGATTTGTAATTAAAACATTAGTTGTTAAATTAACAAAAATAAGAAAGGTAATTGAGAGATCACCGTAGCGCAGAGTTTAGCATGTCCGCCTATGACGCTGAACGCTTGGGCTCGAATCCTGGCGAGACCATCAAAAACAATTTTCAGTGGTGGTTTTCCCCTCCTAATGTGAGGTACTATGCCATGTAAAACTTCTCTCCAAAGAGGTGTCGCACTGCGGCACGCCGTTCGGACTCGACTATAAAAAGGAGGCCCCTTATCATTGAGCTTAAACTTCGGACTTCACTCATTGATATGTGAGAAGTTTGCCCCAGTTCCTTAATGGAATGTTACTGGGCAAAATTTGCAAATAATTGAGAGAAAATGTTTGGTGAGAGAAACCCCAAGTGAGAAAAATATCGAAACTGAGAAAAACTTGCATTACAGTATCAAAAAAAGAAGACAAGATTAAACTGCAAATGATAAAAATCGCAATAAAAACTGCCGCTGAGAGAAAGCCGAAGGTGTGATGATTTCAAAGAATTTTCCAGGGAGAAAATAAGTATCTAACCGCAGTCAATCCAAGTGGGAGAAATGAATTTGAGATTGAATTATTAGTTGGTAAATTAAAAAAAAAGAGAGAAAAATAGGAAAGTGAATTTGAAGCCACCTCAGCGCAGAAGTTAGCATGTCCTCCTATTCCGCTGAACGCCTTGGTTCGAAACCTGGCAAGAACATCAGAAAAAAATTTTCAGCGGAGGTTATTCCCACCAAATGTTGGCGACATTTGTGAGATGTAAAAACTTCTCCCCAAAGAGGTGCCGCTCTGCGACACGCCGTTCGGACTCGACAATTAAAAGGAGGCACCTTATTATTGAGTATAAACTTGAACCTGGCAGCACTCGGTGATATGTGAGAAGCTTATGTTCATGGACAAATTTGTAATTGGAATGTTCATGGACAAATTTGCAATTGAGAGAAATTATTTGATGAGAGAAACCCCCAAATTGGGAAATTTCTCAAAAAATTAGATAAACTTGCGTTTACTTGAGTTATTAAAAAAACATTATCTGATAGAAAACAGCAAGTAAGAGATATCACAAAGAGAAAGTAAATTAGAAGAAAACGTATGTGAAAACAAATCACGGATGATAATAAGAGATAAAAGCCAGTCGCAGGTGGAACGAAACTTTCAACGTATCCCTCACATAAATATTGGGTTGCCCAAAAAGTAATTGCGGATTTTTCATATAGTCGGCGTTGACAAATTTTTTCACAGCTTGTGACTATGTTATTGCATTCTTTCTTCTGTCAGTTATCAGCTGTTACTTTTAGCTTGCTTTAGAAAAAAAGTGTAAAAAAAGTATATTTGATTAAAGTTCATTCTAAGTTCTATTAAAAATGCATTTACTTTCTTTTAAAAAATCCGCAATTACTTTGGGCCAACCCATACTATCGCATAGATACAATTTTTTTGCAAAACTATACAAAAATAAGCAATCCGTCACTGAATGTATCTTTTAAAATACATTACACCTATAGAGGGGGCAATTTTCATCCGATTAGACTAACATTTTGTTCAATGATTTCTCTCATGATTTCCAACTGACTGTATTAACCTTGGTTTTATTTGGTCTGCGAATTGATATTGCTTCTATATAAATCGATCTCTTGATTTTTACTTCGTTTGAAATATCGATACTATCGATATTTATTATTAAAACAATCGAAAATATCGAATGCTGGGATTATCGAATACTGGGATTAGCTCTACAATCTATATGAACAGTCAGTCGGTACCGAAGAGTCTGGCGTCGGGCAATTTGAGGTCGAGACTTGTTAGGAGATGGTACTTGTTTCTTTGAACCATGGAAAAGGGTATACGGTTCTGCTAGGTCCCGGGTCATCAAGTCGGGGAACATGGAGACCGGAGATCTATTTCAATTTATCGTTATTATTCTTGTAGTTGAAGAAACATTTATATGAAGCTGAGTTCCAAACTGTGTGGTGCTCATAGTCATACTGTGTGGGGTCGTTAATTAACCCCGATCTTGCTACTGATTAAGTAAAATCTACCCTACGCGAGCTTCGTGTATGTTGCGACCAAGAGTTTCGCGGAATACGACATTAGTAATCCTTGAGCTAAGGAAGTACGAACACGGACTGTTTATAGGAGTTCTTACTGTTAATTGCAACGCCCCATCTTTGATGTCGCGCTGGACACAGTTGAAGGCAGGGTTTGCGGTGGCGAGGTGGTCGAGTACCTTTTGTTTGATCGCCCTCAATTATTATACTTTAATTGGGTATGACAGAACATTTGCCCCATTATCCGAACGTAGAATAGCTTTACAATCACCTCGATCTTCTGGGCTCCTTCTATAATTTCTGACACTAAGTTTCGAGGTGTCTCTCACCACATTAACTTTCCATTGCACTTTTGGCCATCCCGGTTTGAGTGTACCATCGTGATCGCCTTCAAAAGACTTCTTCACCGGAGATTCTTTATTCATTCAGACAACATGACCTAGCCAATCGAACCGTTGTATTCTGATACGTTTAACTATGCTAACGTCGTCATATAGCTCATACAGTTCGTGGTTCGTAAGACGCCGATAATCTCCATCAATGCAAACTGGTCCATAAATTTTACGAAGAATCTTTCTCTCAAACACTCCAAGCACTCCTCGTCTGCTTTTACAAGTACCCATGCCTCGGAACCATATAACAACATGGGTAGTATCGGTGTCTTGTACCGTGTGATCATCGTCTGTCGAGAGGTGGCCTTGTTTCTAAATTGCTTACTCAATCCAAGGTAGCATCTGTTTGCTAGTATTATTCTTCGCTTTATCTCAAAACTGGTGTCATTCGTTTCTGTTACGACGGTGCCTAGGTAGATAAAGTTGCTGACTATCTCAAAGTTGTGGTTCCCAACTTTCTTTATCTCTTCGGTTGTACAAGTGGGAGGTGATACCATCCATTTTGTTTTATCTCCATTTAGTGCCAGACCCATTTTCTACGATTCTCTCGATTATTTCGAAGGCTGCAGTTACTAAAGGGTGATTTTTTTGAGGTTAGGATTTTCATGCATTAGTATTTGACAGATCACGTGCGATTTCAGACATGGTGTCAAAGAGAAAGATGCTCAGTATGCTTTGACATTTCATCATGAATAGACTTACTAACGAGCAACGCTTGCAAATCATTGAATTTTATTACCAAAATCAGTGTTCGGTTCGAAATGTGTTCAAATTTTGACAAATTTTGTTCAGCGATGAGGCTCATTTCTGGTTGAATGGCTACGTAAATAAGCAAAATTGCCGCATTTGGAGTGAAGAGCAACCAGAAGCCGTTCAAGAACTGCCCATGCATCCCGAAAAATGCACTGTTTGGTGTGGTTTGAACGCTGGTGGAATCATTGGACCGTATTTTTTCAAAGATGCTGTTGGACGCAACGTTACGGTGAATGAACACATTTCGAACCGAACACTGATTTTGGTAATAAAATTCAATGATTTGCAAGCGTTGCTCGTTAGTAAGTCTATTCATGATGAAATGTCAAAGCATACTGAGCATCTTTCTCTTTGACACCATGTCTGAAATCCCACGTGATCTGTCAAATACTAATGCATGAAAATCCTAACCTCAAAAAAATCACCCTTTACTTCCGGTGACCGACCTATGATATCGATATCGTCGGCATTGTCTGAAACCTCGTTTGGAATTCAATGGTTCGGAGAGATTCTTTCCTATTCTTGCTGAGGAACGTGTATCAGCAAGTGTTATCCTGCAGAGTCTTATTAATTTTGCAGGGATACCAAACTCAGACATGGCTTAAAATTCCATTGAACATATGGGACTGTAGAAAGCGGCTTTGTAGTTAACAAACAGATGGTAGGTGTTGATTTACCCTTCTCGGGTCTTTTCCAGAATTTTGCACAGTGTGAATATCTGGTCTATGGTGGATTTACCAGATCTAAAACCCAATTATCTCTTTAACTATAGGTTTTATCTTTCACACAGTACGCACCTCTGTAGTTGGCACATACCGTCTTGACTCCTTTCTTGCATACGGGACATAGTGTGCTGAGGTTCCAACCCTCGGGTATGCGTTCTTTTAGACAGATCACGCAGACAAGCTAGTGCATACGCCTTATCAGCGTGTCGCTTCTGGTCTTAAATAGTTCAGCTGGCAACCCGTCGGCTCCTGCTGCCTTGTTGTTCTTCAGTCGGGTCGCAGCTACTTGGACCTCATTCTGACTAGGAGGTAAACAAGTGTCATCCTGCAGAGTCTTATTAATTTTGCAGGGATACCAAACTCAGACATGGCTTGAAATACCCTTGAACTTAAAGGAGATTTTTTTGAGGTTAGGATTTTCATGCATTAGTATTTGACAGATCACGTGGGATTTCAGACATGGTGTCAAAAAGAAAGATGCTCAGTATGCTTTGACATTTCATCATGAATAGACTTACTAACGAGCAACGCTTGCAAATCATTGAATTTTATTACCAAAATCAGTGTTCGGTTCGAAATGTGTTCATTCACCGTTCAGCGATGAGGCTCATTTCTGGTTGAATGGCTACGTAAATAAGCAAAATTGCCGCATTTGGAGTGAAGAGCAACCAGAAGCCGTTCAAGAACTGCCCATGCATCCCGAAAAATGCACTGTTTGGTGTGATTTGTACGCTGGTGGAATCATTGGACCGTATTTTTTCAAAGATGCTGTTGGACGCAACGTTACGGTGAATGAACACATTTCGAACCGAACACTGATTTTGGTAATAAAATTCAATGATTTGCAAGCGTTGCTCGTTAGTAAGTCTATTCATGATGAAATGTCAAAGCATACTGAGCATCTTTCTCTTTGACACCATGTCTGAAATCCCACGTGATCTGTCAAATACTAATGCATGAAAATCCTAACCTCAAAAAAATCACCCTTTATAAGGGCTATCGAAAGCGGCTTTGTAATCAACAAACAGATGGTAGGTGTTGATTTGTCCTTCTCGGGTATTTTCCAGAATTTGGCACAGTGTGAATATCTGGTCTATGGTGGATTTACCATTTCTCAAACTGCATTGATAGCGCCCAAATATCTCATTGACTATAGGTTTCAATATTTCACACAGTACGCTCGAGAGTACCTTGTATGCGATTGAGAGGAGACTTATTCCCCTGTAGTCAGCACATACCGTCTTGTCTCCTTTCTTGTGTACGTGACATAGTATGCTGAGATTCCAATCATGGGGTATGCGTTCTTCTAGCCAGATCGGGCAGACAAGCTGATGCAGACGCCTTCTCAACGTGTCGCCTCCAGTCTTAAATAGTTCAGCGGGCAACCCGTCGGCTCATTCTGCCTTGTTGTTTTTCAGTCGGGTCACAGCTACCTGGACGTCATTCTGACTAGGAGGTAAAAATTTTGTATCATCATCAGCGTTATCATACCATATCACCTCTTCGCCACCATTGTTGGACACTAGCAGCTGAGTAAAAAGTTCTTTCTATTGGGTTGCCCAAAAAGTAATTGCGGATTTTTCATATAGTCGGCGTTGACAAATTTTTTCACAGCTTATGACTCTGTAATTGCATTCTTTCTTCTGCCAGTTATCAGCTGTTACTTTTAGCTTGCTTTAGAAAAAAAGTGTAAAAAAAGTATATTTGATTAAAGTTCATTCTAAGTTTTATTAAAAATGCATTTACTTTCTTTCAAAAAATCCTTTTTGGGCAACCCAATATATCCTCAGCACACTAACTGTATCAATTACCAGATTGCCTTCTTTCTTTGCAGAAGAATGTGCCTGTACCAAAGCCATGTGTTTGATGTTTAATTCTTTGGTAGAATTTCCGGACTTCATTCTGACTCCTGTACATTTCAATTCGCTCACACTCACTGCTTTCCACTTTCTTCTCTTTCTGCGGTATAAACGTTTCTCCTCTCTATCCTTTTCTCCCAATACCTCTCCTTCATCTAAAGCTTTGCAAATGATTGCAGGGCTGCTAAGCCGCATTCTTGTCTTCAGGAGCTTCTTGACACTCTTAGTCGTACCATGGATTTCTTGGGGGAGAAAATGCCGCGAAATCCGTACTTGGGTACCTGAACCCAAGTACGGATTTCGAGGCATCGTTTCTCCTCTCTATCCTTTTCTCCCAATACTTCTCCTTCATCTGGCGCGTTATTACTGATTGCAGGGCTGCTTAGCCGCATTCTTGTCTTCAGTAGCATCTCGAAACTTTTGGTCGTACCATGGATTTCTTGGGGGAGAAAATGCCGCGAAATCCGTACTTGGGTACCTGAACCCAAGTACGGATTTCGAGGCATCGTTTCTCCTCTCTATCCTTTTCTCCCAATACTTCTCCTTCATCTGGCGCGTTATTACTGATTGCAGGGCTGCTTAGCCGCATTCTTGTCTTCAGTAGCATCTCGAAACTTTTGGTCGTACCATGGATTTCTTGGGGGAGAAAATGCCGCGAAATCCGTACTTGGGTACCTGAACCCAAGTACGGATTTCGTTTCATTTTCCATGGAGTGGATAATGGATTGCCAAAGCGCCATTATATCATCAAGATAAGCAGTGATTTCATCAAGTAATTGGGTCAGTCGAGAGAAGTATGCCGTTGCCATCTGTTGTGTTTGCAGATTTTCACGGTCCAGCTTCAGATCGTACTTTTGCAATGTCTGATCGTACTTTTCTCGCCATTCTCAAACGGGTGCGAACCTTTGCTGCAACAAGGTAATGTTTCGATTCTATATTCGGTCGACCGTACATCCAACACGCTGGATGAATGCCTTCCATCTTTTACAACTTGATCAATTTCGGTTTTCGTGTTTTGATCGGGAGACAGCCATGTGGCTTTCTGAATTTTCTTATGTTGAAATCTGGTGCCACTAACTACCATGTTTTCAGCCTCAACCCATTGCTGGACGTTATCTCGTGGTGAAGGAGGAAACTTTCCGACTGTTGGTCCAAAGGAGTCTTCTTTCCCTATCTTCGCATTAAAATCTCCCCGAAACGATTTATTATCATGGGCGGGGCAGCGGTCATATTCTCTCTCTAGGCGCTCGTACACAATGTCCTTGATCTGCTCGTCCTTATCTTCCGTCGGAGCATGGGCACAAATAAGACTGATGTTCAAAAATTTTTCTTTTATGCGGATTGTAGCTAGCCTCTCATCCACCGGAGTAAAGCTGGAGACAAGCTGTTTCAGTCTTCGACTAACCACAAATTCACATCCAAATTCATGCCTCGTGTCATGGCGCTTTAGTGTAGTTCGTCACCGTTTGATGTTGTTGTGAGGCCATTCCCAGTCCGTCGTTTTCTCTCACTATACGCTTGTAGAAAATATCCTTGTCTGCTCGTCTTTGTCTTCTGTCGGGGCAAAGGCACAAATAAGCCTGATGTTGAAGAATTTGCTTTTATGCGGATTGTAGCTAGCCTCTCATCCACCGGAGTAAAGCTGGAGACAAGCTGTTTCAGTCTTCGACTAACCACAAATTCACATCCAAATTCATGCCTCGTGTCATGGCGCTTTAGTGTAGTTCGTCACCGTTTGATGTTGTTGTGAGGCCATTCCCAGTCCGTCGTTTTCTCTCTCTAAACGCTTGTAGAAAATATCCTTGTCTACTCGTCTTTGTCTTCTGTCGGGGCAAAGGCATAAATAAGCCTGATGTTGAAGAATTTGGTTTTTATGAGGATTGTGCCTAGCCACTCATCCGCCGGAGTAAAGCTGGAGGCATGGTGTTGCAATCCCCGACTAACCACAAATCCCCAGCCAAATTCATGCCTCGTGTCATGGCGCTTTAGTGAAGTTCGTCACCGTTTGATGTTGTTGTGACGCCATTTCCGGTCCATCACACTTCCTGTGAGGCGGTAATATCTGCCTTGTACTTCTCCCATACATCCGCCAATGCGTATACTGCACCTTCTCTATAAAGAGTCGGGACATTTCAGGTGCAGGTATGCAAATAATTGTCCTTTTTTAGTTTTTTTAGTGGGTCGTCAACGTTAGGGGAGTCCGTTCTTAGTATTCTTTTGTTTCTGTGTTATTGGCCCAGCGACCCAACCGCATGGGTTTTTTGGGATCGCACGAGTTTCCCTCGAAGTCGAGATTCGCTAGCTCTAATATCCGACACACGCCTCTAGCCACTCCTAACCTGGGAAAAGACGCTGATGGCGGCAATTGTTTATTTAAAGGCGCCAATAACCCGCCTTGTCATCTCGAGTATCATTGGCACTCAGTATTTAAATATGAGCCAGTGCCACCTGACACCTCACTGAGAATCTCCTCTCAAAAATCACTGACTGCCCGCAGCTACATTTACAGCTACTCCGCATAAAGACGAATATTTCCACTATTCGCAACCTGTGGACGGGTTCGGTAACTTTCAGCTAAGATTCCTGTGATAACGATTGGTTTACCCAAAAAGTAATTGCGGATTTTTCATATAGTCGGCGTTGACAAATTTTTTCACAGCTTGTGACTCTGTAATTGCATTCTTTCTTCTGTCAGTTATTAGCTGTTACTTTTAGCTTGCTTTAGAAAAAAGTGTAAAAAAAGTATATTTGATTAAAGTTCATTCTAAGTTTTATTAAAAATGCATTTACTTTGTTTTAAAAAATCCGCAATTACTTTTTGGGCAAGCCCATATAAACACACCTTTATGTGAAACAAATAATTTTTCCCTGTAGATAGTACTCTTAAAATCCAAACTCTTTTCGTTTCTTCTTCGGTTTCAAATGATTGTTAGTCTGTACCAAAAAACACACTGCAGACAACACTATCTGCAGTAATAAATCTTATGCTACACTTTATACCTGAGGACATCATGCCAAATCAATTTAATCGGACAATTCCTTTGTTCAATAAGCTTTTGCAGACTCTGTGCTATCCTTCCCAGGATAACACATTATCTTGGGCGCTATTTGATGAGAATTATCTCTATTCTTGGTAGATTGATATTATTTCTATTTCTGCGGAGAATAGGAAGACCGTCGAACTTCAGACAACAATTCGACATCACAAATCTTCACCATCTTAATTTTCAAGAACAAATAGGCCTTACTAACCTAATTCTCCGTCCCTGTTTCGTTGCGCATGCGCACCTCCTGCATATATCGACACTCACTCACTCACACATTATCGAGTATTATTGGCGATTTCGATGTTGGAGGAGAGATAATAATCTTGCTACGGTATGCCTTGCTTTGGAGGTTTCTTTCATTCCTTACCAAACGTAAAAAAAAAAATCGAAACAATTTCTGCGCCGTCATCGTTTGCACAGTCACTTCAATTGGATCAAAAACAATAAGCCGCCACCGCGGCCGCAGCACAAACCATCGAACGCAAACGAACGAACGACCTCGCTCAATTGCTAGCTCGCTAGCTCGCTCGCTTGCCAGCTTAGAGTTGCAGTAATAATTATTATTGGATACAAAACCTCCCCACAAATGAAGAAATAATATTCGACTAAGCTCCAAAATGTCTAACACAGCAAGATCTCTTAATGGACGAAATAAAAAAAAAACACAACAACAACACTCCAGTGCGAAAACATCAAATACCAAAAATTTGGAGAAAAAAAAAACTTAAGCACCGGCACTGGCTATCCAAAAGTGATAAATAATAAAACGTCCACAAACACATAAAAAAGTACTAGTAAAAGTGCTGGCTAGTCCAGTCTGCCCTCACCAAATTTACCAAATGCGATTAGGAAACACTTAAAATGCCAGTGATGGGGCAAAAGGGGTCCTTGTAACCACTTCTTCTACTTTGAATTAAAAATTTTAAAATGTTGCCATAAACCATTTTACAAAAATTAGAAATTTTATAAAAATTTATTTTTAAAAGACAAAGGGCGGACCCTCCTCCATACCTTCATTTTCAAAAATGCCAGATCTCGGAGATCGGTGCACCGATTTAAGCGTAATTTTGCATGCTCCAAAAACACGAAATTGGTACCAAATTTTGGGGTCCAATCATCTGGGGGGACGTCCCACCCAAAAACCCACACGAACGGACATGTTTACCGATTGGGACAATATCGATATCAAATCAAAGGTATTTAAGAGTAGAGTTCGAACTTGGCATTAAAATGTAACCATAAGTGCCACGGGGGTCCCCCACCCAACATGACACTTTTACCGCTTTGGGCTTTCAAATGAAAGAAATTTAAAAGTAGAGTACAAATCTGACATACAAATTTATTCCTTGGTAGCTGAGCTGAGGGGCCTCCCCATCTCCCAATATACCCCAGCAGGACATATTTACCGATTGGGAGAATATGGATATCAAATGATAGGTATTTGAAAGTAGAGTAAAAAGCTGATATAAAAATTTATTTCTTGGTGAATTAGGAACATGTAGATTGCGACTATAAAGGACTCAAATAAATTGTCTTTTGGAGGCCAATCAGGATAGAATAGGACAGCAATAAAAGGTCTTTGACAGTAGAGTACATTTTTATACCCACCACCGAAGGATGGGGGTATATTCATTTTGTCATTCCGTTTGCAACACATCGAAATATCCATTTCCGACCCAATAAAGTATATATATTCCTGATCAGCGTAAAAATCTAAGACGATCTAGACATGTCCGTCCGTCTGCCCGTCTGTCCGTTGAAATCACGCTACAGTCTTCAAAAATTGAGATATTGAGCTGAAACTTTGCACAGATTCTTTTTTTGTCTATAAGCAGGTTAAGTTCGAAGATTAGCTATATCGGACTATATCTTCATATAGCCCCCACATAGACTGATCTGCCGATTTAGGGTCTCAGGCCCATAAAAGCCACATTTATTATCCGATTTTGCTGAAATATGGGACAGTGACTTGTGTTAGGCCCCTCGACATCCTTTGTCAATTTGGCCCAGATCGGTTCAGATTTGGATATAGCTGCCATATAGACCGACCCTCCGATTTAGGGTCTAAGGCCCATAAAAGCCACATTTTTTATCCAATTTCGCTGAAATTTGGGACAGTGAGTTGTGTTAGGCCCTTCGACGTCCTTCGTTAATTTGGCCCAGATCGGTCCAGATTTGGATATAGCTGCCATATAGACCGATCCTCCAATTTAGGGTCTTAGGCCAACAAAAGCCACATTTATTATCCGATTTTAATGAAATTCGGGACAGTGACTTGTGTTAGGCCCATCGACATCCTTCGTCAATTTGGCCCAGATCGGTTTAGATTTGGATACAGCTGCCATATTGACCGATCCTCCGATTTATAGTGTTAGGCCCATAAAAGACACATTTGTTATCCGATTTTGCTGAAATTTGGGACAGTGAGTTGTGTTAAGCCCTTCAACATCCTTCGTCATCCGATTTCCCTGAAATTTGACACAGTAACTTATTAAGCTTTTCGACATCCGTGTCGTATATGGTTCAGAAACAGGAGGACCCGTATCCTGAGTGGTGCCTTTGGAATATGATTTTGAATGTAGATAATCAATACAAAAACAAGTAAAAGCGTGCTAAGTTCGGCCGGGCCGAATCTTATGTACCCTCCACCATGGATCGCATTTTTCGAGTTCTTTTCCCGGTATCTCTTTTTAGGCCAACAATGGATTAAAGAAAATAATTGCTATACTAATGGAGCTATTCAAGTTATGCTCCGATACGGACCATAATCGAATTAAATGTTAGAGACCATAGTAGAAGTCAGCCAATTCGAATAAGAATTGCGTCCTTTAGGAGTTCAATTAGTAAATTAGCCGATCGGTCTATATTGGAGCTGTATCAGGCTGTAGACCGATTCAGCCCATATTTGGCACGTATACTGAAGATTATGGAAGAAGCCGTTGTACAAAATTTGAAATTGGGTAATAATTACGCCCTCTAGAGGCTCAAGATGTCAAGATCCAAGATCGATTTATATGGAAGCTATATCAAATTATGGGCCGATTTGAACCATATTAGGCGAAGTTGTTGAATTACAAAACACGTCATGTAAAATTGCAGCTAAATCTGATATTTGCGCCCTCTAGAGGCTCAAGAAGTCAAGACCCCATATCGGTTTATATGGCAGCTATACCAGGTTATGAACCGATTTGAACCTAATATAGCACAGTTGTTGGAAGTCACAGCGAAACAAGTCGTGCAAAATTTCATTCCAATCGGATAAGAATTGCGCCCTCTAAAGGCTCATGAAGTCAAGACCCAAGATCGGCTTATATGGCAGCTATACTAGGTTATGAACCGATTTGAACCTAATATAGCACAGTTGTTGGAAGTCATAGCGAAACACGTCGTGCAAAATTTCATTCCAATCGAATAAGAATTGCGCCCTCTAGTGGCTCATGAAGTCAAGACCCAAGATCGGTTTATATAGCAGCTATATCAAAACATGGACCGATTTGAACCGTACTTGGTACAGTTCTTTGAAATTATAACAAAACACGCCGTGCAAAATTTCATTCCAATAGGATAAGAATTGCGCCCTCTAGAGGCTCAAGAAGTCAAGACCCAAAGATCGGTTTATATGGCAGCTATATCAAAACATGGGCCGATTTGAAAAATACTTGGCACAGTTCTTTGATATTATAACAAAACACGTCGTGCAAAATTTCATTCCAATCGGATATGAATTGCGCCCTCTAGAGGCTTATGAAGTCAAGACCCAAGATCGGTTTATATGGCAGCTACATCAAAACATGGACCGATTTGAATTATACTTGGTACAGTTCTTTGACATTATAACAAAACACGCCGTGCAAAATTTCATTCCAATCGGATAAGAATTGCGCCCTCTACAGGCTTATGAAGTCAAGACCCAAGATCGGTTTATATGGCAGCTACATCAAAACATGGACCGATTTGAATTATACTTGGTACAGTTCTTTGACATTATAACAAAACACGCCGTGCAAAATTTCATTCCAATCGGATAAGAATTGCGCCCTCTAGAGGCTTATGAAGTCAAGACCCAAGATCGGTTTATATGGCAGCCATATAAAAACATGGACCGATTTGAACCATACTTGGTACAGTTGTTGGATATCACAACAAAAGACGTCGTGCAAAATTTCATTCCAGTCGGATAAGAATTGCGTCCTCTAGAGGCTCAAAAAGTCAGGACCCAAGATCGGTTTATATGGCAGCTATATCAAAACATGGGCCGATTTGAACCATACTTGGTACAGTTGTTGGATATCATAACAAAAGACGTCGTGCAAAATTTCATTCCAATCGGATAAGAATTGCGCCCTCTAAAGGCCCAAGAAGTCAAGATCCAAGTGCGGTTTATATGGCAGCTATATCAAAACATGGACCGATATAGCCCATTTACAATCCGAGCCGACCTACACTAATAAGAAGTATTTGTGCGAAATTTCAAGCAGCTAGCTATACTCCTTCGAAGGTTAGCGTGCTTTCGACAGACAGACGGACGGACATGGCTAGATCGACTTAAAATGAAATGGCGTTCATTCGTTCAGATCGAATATATATGGGGTCTCAGACGAATATTTCGAGTAGTTACAAACAGAACGATGAAATTAGTGACCCCAATCCTATGGTGGAGGATATAAAATATTTATAGTAAAAATTCAACGAAACATTTCTGATACAAAATGTTGGCCAAAATATTCTATTGGGTTGCCCAAAAAGTAATTGCGGATTTTTTAAAAGAAAGTAAATGCATTTTTAATAAAAC
Organism: Stomoxys calcitrans; assembly: GCF_963082655.1. NCBI lineage: Eukaryota > Metazoa > Arthropoda > Insecta > Diptera > Muscidae > Stomoxys > Stomoxys calcitrans. The sequence goes on from NC_081554.1 coordinate 178,138,651, forward strand.
TTAGAATGAACTTTAATCAAATATACTTTTTTTACACTTTTTTTCTAAAGCAAGCTAAAAGTAACAGCTGATAACTGACAGAAGAAAGAATGCAATTACAGAGTCACACGCTGTGAAAAAATTTGTCAACGCCGACTATATGAAAAATCCGCAATTACTTTTTGGGCAACCAATAAATGGCAATGAAATTTTTTATCTCCTTAACATTTCCTCATATGTTTTATTTCTACGCCACTGCCAGTGGTCATTGCAAATCTTTGGGTTACTTTTTTTTTCGATTGAGTTATTTCCATTAAGCAAGCGGTTGGCCAACAGGGCACGGCAGTTGATTTTGGTCTACAATTGACTTTTTCGTGTGTGAGCGACTTGTATCTGTATCGAACGACCGATCGATCGATTATTGTGATCTAATTAATCATCTTCACAAGTATGTAGGAGATTTTAACATAGGGAGAGGTAAAAACGTTCGCAGACAGTAGGTATTTTTTTTTTTTTGTTTGAGAGGGTCTTTAAAACCAGCTAATCGTTTGACATGTTATCGGAGATGTGATAAGCTCCCCCACCACTACACCTCTACTCCTGGGCTCATTTAAATGGCTTCTATCACAACAGAAATTAAGCTGAAATCAAATTGGGGGAGAGAGGGACTGAAAAAACTGTCATCTGTGTCACAAATCCGGGTTAAGCAGAATGTAATTTGGAAACTGTAGGTAATTGTTCGAGTGTGAATATGGAGGAAATTGATGGCTGAGGGTGGGGCGATCGATTTGTGACAGTCAAACAAAATACCAAAACAGACTACGGGTCTGCAGCCAAAGCTGCCACTGTTGGCGATTCAATTCACTGATCGATGTCCCCAAAATGTGAAATGTGTCTCCATGTCTGTCCCTTGTGAGTAGTAGCACTTTCAGTTCTTTTTTTTTTAAATTTGGACTTTTGCCACCATTACATTGCCTGTTGCCTCCAAATTGTGAGGGGTTTGTTTCTTGTAAAAATTATGATAGTGCCACCACGGGTGCGTAGATAATTGTCCAAATTGATCGATTGTCTCGATTCAATTGTCAGGCTACAAGAAAGAACTTAATATGCGTACAAAATGTTTGTCCATTGTGGCTGTTTGATCGGCGGCTGATCGCTTTCCAAGTATTTGTCATAATACGCGTGCGCATAGTTTCTTCGAAACAGGTTAACAATGTCCAAATTGATAGAAACAAAAATACAAGAGAAGGCGGGCAGGGAGAGATAGAGAGGACTATGATTATGGTCTTAGACGACAAATATGCGCATTTGCCATAATTGCGTGTTATGTCAAAGACAATGGCAAAGAAAATACCTGGTTGAATTCCTTGCTAAAGACTTTTACTTTTTTTTCGGCAAATATTTAAATGACTGGGGAATTTTTGAAAATGCGAAAATAATTGTAGGCTTAAGTAAGGCATACAACAAATATGGTTGCAAAACTATGTAGCCATAGCAACATTTGTTGACTATAAATTGACGCATATCCCCATGTGTCCAGTGAAGATGCCAAAGGTCGTTATGTTCTTTTCTCCCACTTTGTTTTGTTACGGTCTAAATCTGTACACAATAAATTTGACTTCCTTCCGACGGCATTTGTTCGTCCATCCCACATGTTAATAATTCGGATTGCAATGCCATGATAAGCTTTGTAGTTTGTTTGTTTAAATAGACAAAACTCTGGCTCACAATGACTTTCTGCCCCATCATCAGTTCTTAAAATCTATCATCGGTCTTTCGGAATCTAATTGTCATTTTTGGGGATATAGTTGTCGTCTATGGGATCATATGATAGTATATGGCGAGATTAAAGTCGATTTTGTGGACGTTAAGGTAGTCTTTGGGCACCTAAAAGCGTCTTTGGGCACCTTAAGGTCGTCTTTAGGGACCTTAAGGTCGTCTTTGTGGACATTAAGGTCGTCTTTGGGGACCTTAAGGTCGTCTTTGGGGACCTTAAGGTCGTCTTTGGGGACCTTAAGGTCGTCTTTGGGGACCTTAAGGTCGTCTTTGGGGACTTAAGGTCGTCTTTGGGGACCTTAAGGTCGTCTTTGGGGACCTTAAGGTCGTCTTTGGGGACCTTAAGGTCGTCTTTGGGGACCTTAAGGTCGTCTTTGGGGACCTTAAGGTCGTCTTTGGGGACCTTAAGGTCGTCTTTGGGGACCTGAAGGTCGCCTTTGGGGACCTTTAGGTCGCCTTTGGGGACCTTTAGGTCGTCTTTGGGGACCTTAAGGTCGTCTTTGGGGACCTTAAGGTCGTCTTTGGGGACCTTTAGGTCGCCTTTGGGGACCTTTATGTCGCCTTTGGGGACCTTTAGGTCGCCTTTGGGGACCTTTAGGTCGCCTTTGGGGACCTTTAGGTCGCCTTTGGGGACCTTTAGGTCGCCTTTGGGGACCTTTAGGTCGTCTTTGGGGACCTGAAGGTCGCCTTTGGGGACCTTTAGGTCGCCTTTGGGGACCTTTAGGTCGTCTTTGGGGACCTTAAGGTCGTCTTTGGGGACCTTTAGGTCGCCTTTGGGGACCTTTAGGTCGCCTTTGGGGACCTTTAGGTCGCCTTTGGGGACCTTTAGGTCGCCTTTGGGGACCTTTAGGTCGCCTTTGGGGACCTTTAGGTCGCCTTTGGGGACCTTTAGGTCGCCTTTGGGGACCTTTAGGTCGCCTTTGGGGACCTTTAGGTCGCCTTTGGGGACCTTTAGGTCGCCTTTGGGGACCTTTAGGTCGCCTTTGGGGACCTTTAGGTCGCCTTTGGGGACCTTTAGGTCGCCTTTGGGGACCTTTAGGTCGCCTTTGGGGACCTTTAGGTCGCCTTTGGGGACCTTTAGGTCGCCTTTGGGGACCTTTAGGTCGCCTTTGGGGACCTTTAGGTCGCCTTTGGGGACCTTTAGGTCGCCTTTGGGGACCTTAAAGTCATCTTTGGGGTCCCCAAAGATGACCTTAAGGTCGTCTTTTTTGGGGACCTTAAGGTCTTCTTTGGGGACCTTAAGGTCTTCTTTGGGTAACTTAAAGTCATCTTTGGGGTCCTTAAGGTCGTCTTTGGGGACCTGAATGTCGACTTTGGAGACCTTAAGGTCTTCTTTGGGGACTTTAATGTCGTCTTTGATGTCTTGATGACCTTAAGGTCGACTTTGATGACTTTAAGGTCGTTTTTGGGGACATTAACCTCAAAGTCGTCTTTAGGGACCTTAAAGTCGTTTTTGGGACCTTCAGGTCGTCTTTGGGGACCTAAATGTCGTCTTTGGGGGCCATAAGTCGTCTTTGGGAACCTTCAAGTCGCCTTTGGGAACCTTAAGGTCCCCAAAGGCCTTCTTTGGGTACCTTAAAATAATCTTTGGGGTCCTTAAGGTCGTCTTTGGGGACCTTAAAGTCCTCTATGGGGACCTTAAGATCGTCTTTGGGGACCTTAAAGTCATCTTTGGGGACCTTAAGGTCATCTTTGGGGACCTTAAGGTCTTCTTTGGGGACCTTAAGGTCTTCTTTGAGTACCTTAAAGTCATCTTTGGGGTCCTTAAGGTCGTATTTGGGGACCTTAATGTCGTCTTTGATGACCTTAAGGTCGACTTTGGGGACCTTAAGGTCGTTTTTGGGGTCATCTTTGATGACCTCAAGGTCTTCTTTGGGGACCTTAATGTCGTCTTTGATGACCTTAAGGTCGACTTTGGGGACCTTAAGGTGTTTTTTGGGGACTTTAACCTCAAAGTCGTCTTTGGGGACCTTAAGGTCGTTTTTGGGGACCTTAGAGTCATTTATGGGTACCTTAAGGTCTTCTTTGGGGACCTTAAAGTCATCTTTGGGGACCTTAAGGTCGTCTTTGGTGTTATTGAAATCGTCTTTGGGGACCTTACAGTCATCTATGGGTACCTTAAGGTCTTCTTTGGGGACCTTAAAGTCATCTTTGGGGACCTTGAGGTCGTCTTTGGTGTTATTGAAATCGTCTTTGTGGACCTTAAAGTCGTCCTTGGGAACCTTAACATTGTATTTGGTGACCTTAAGGTCGTCTTTGAGGACCTTAAGATCGTCTTTGATGACTTAAATTTGCCTTTGGGGACCTTAAGGACGTCTTTGGTAATTTAAAGTCGTCTTTGGGGATCTAAAAATCGTCTTTGGGGATCTTAAAGATGATCTTTCTAGACTAAAAGATCTTCTCTATTCGACTAAAGATCGTCTTAATTGACCTTCTGACGTCTTTGGAGACCTTGGGCCATTAAGATCGTCTTTGGGCCGTTAAAGTCGTTTTTGGGAACCTTAAGGCCTTCTTTGGGAACCTTATGGTCGTCTTTTGGTCACCTAAACTCCTCTTTGGGGACCTCAAAGTCATCTTTGATGACCTCAAGGTCGTCTTTGGGGATATTAATGTCGTCTTTGATGACCTCAAGGTCATTTTTGGGGGACCTTAAGGTCGTTTTTGGGAACCTTAAGGTCGTTTTTGGGGACCTAAAGGTCGTTTTTGGGACCTTTAAGTCGTCTTTGGAGACCTGAAAGTCGTTTTTGGGACCTTCAGGTCGTCTTTGGGGACCTGAAGGTTGTTTTTGGTGCCTTCAGGTCGTCTTTGATGAACTTAAGGTCGTTTTTGGGGGACCTTAAAGTCGTTTTTGGGAACCTTAAGGTCGTTTTTGGGGACCTTAAGGTCGTTTGTGGGACCTTCAAGTCGTCTTTGGGGACCTTCAGGCCGTTTTTGGGACCTTCAGGTCGTTTTTGGGACCTTAAGGTCATCTTTGGGGACCTTAAGGTCATCTTTGGGGACCTTAAGATCATCTTTGGGGACCTTAAGGTCGTCTTTGGGGACCTTAAGGTCGTCTTTGGGGACCATCAGTCGTCTTTGGGAACCTTCAAGTCGCCTTTGGGAACCTTAAGGTTGACTTTGGTGACTTTAAGTTAGTCTTTGGAGACCCAAAGGTCGTCTTTGGAGACCTTAAAGTCGTCTTAAGAGACCTTAAAGTCGTCTTTAGAGATCGTCTTTGGAGACCTTAAGGTCGTCTTTGGGGACCTAAAGACTATCTTTGGAGTCAATAAGATCATCTTAGGAGACCTTATAATCGTCTTTGGTCGTCTTTGAGGACCTAAAGGTCATCTTTGAGAACCTTAAGGTCGACTTTGAGGACCTTATGGTCGTCTTTGATGACTTAGGTTCGTCATTGAGAATTTAAGGTCGTCTTTGGAGATCGTATCTATTCGACTGAAGATCGTCTTAATTGACATTCAGGCGATTTTGGGGACCTTCGGGACATTAAGATCGTCTTTGGCGACCTTAATGTCGGCTTTGGGATTTAAATGTCGTGTTTGGAGACCCTGAGCCTCTATAGAGCGCAATTCTTATCCAATTTGGCTGAAATGTTGCGCTGTGTTATTCAACAGATGTAACAAGTATGGTCCAAATAGGTCCCCTATGTAGTCCCCTTAGGCCTACTGCGGGATCTTTCGATTATACTTCTTGAGCCTCCAGAAGGCTCAATTCTTATCGGATTTGACTGAAATCTACTATGAGATCTTCAATTACATGAAACAGATGTGCCAAGTATGGCTCGAATCGGACGCAAACCTGATATACAATAGCTCCCATATAAACCAACTTCCCGATTATACTTCTTGAGCCTCTATAGGGCAAAAATTTTATCCGTTTTTGCTGAAGCTTTCACAATAACTTCTTCTATGATCTCCTACATGGTAAAGCCCCCTTAAAACCGATTTCACAAAAACAATTCTTGAGCCCGCAGTTTTCGTCTGAGTTGGCTGAAATATTGCACAACGACTTCTCTTACGATCTTTAACATACGTGCTAAACATGGATCAGTCTATAACCAAATATTGCTTCCACATAAACCGAACTCCGGTTTTACTTCATCAACCCCTATAGGGGGCAATTCTTATCTGAATTGGCTGATGACATAATTATGCTCTGGAACATCTGAGCTATGTATGACCCGAATCGGGCCATAGCTCCAGTAGCATAGCAATTTGTATCCATTATACTTAGTTTGCTATAAAGAGATACCGAGGAAAGAACTTGACAAATGCGATCCATGGTGGAGGGTATATAAGATTCGCCCCGGCCGAACTTAGCACGTTTTTACTTGTTTTAATTTTTGGCAGTATTTGGCATTTCATTTTAATTTAATTATTTAATTTTAATTCTATTTATTTTTCATAATAATTTCTATATTCTATTTTCAAATATTTATTCATTTCGTTGAATAAATTTGCAATAATTTACCAATTATTATAAATTTTTCGAATAGACCAAATGATTAATACGGAGTGAAATACAACACAATGATCTAAAATCCGATAGCATGGTATTTAAATTGCCAACTGCATACGAGAAACCAACAAAAATTACTATAGCAATATGAAGTACCCTGTGTTGGCACAAAATGCACTAAAAGAGAACAGATATGTCATGGAAACAGTATGAAATTCAAGTTGCGAATCGCAACATATAATTTTACTTATCATTCGTTATAGGTTTATGTAGCTTTACATTTTGTATTAAATTGATTTTGTTTTGTGATTTTTCTTGTAATTAAGAATAATTAGGTTAATTGAAATTAGATTTACGTTGTTTATTTACTAATTCACTTTTTATTTTAACGAAAACACTAAATGATTAACATATGTTAAAATACAGCGGTATTATTTGCACATCTAGCTACAGCGACATCTATATGTGAAATCTTAACGAAAGTTCTGATTTTCAGAAGCACCCTGTGCTAGATAAAGCTAAGACAGGGTTGTTTTGCTCCTACCAGCTTTTAAATAAACCAGAGATGTTTCGAACAGCATCCGCTCTCAGTAGACAGAGTTGTTTGGAGAGACATCGACTCTGAGTTGCCAATCACATATTTCTTTTTTTTCATTTTAAATTATCTAGTATTTTCAAACAATATAACGATTATAACTTAATGTTGTGACCACGAGTTTACCTTTAAGTGAAATATAAGATTTAGTGTTATGTTTTAAAAATGCTTAAGGACTGTATGCACCTTTGGCAAAATGTTCGTTGCGATAAGAAATGCGTTGACATAGCAAAGCAAAATTTTCGTTGCCAAAATCGTTTCCGAAATTTTCGCTTGCAGGTACGCAACTCAAATGAAATTTTCTTTGCTTAATAGGGCGACATAATACGCATTAGAGAATTTTTGCTTGTAGCTACAAAGGAAAATGTATGTTTTGATATGTCCAGGATTCACTAATAGAAGGTTGGATCACTTGCGAAAGTGGCTAGGCCCCATGAACATCATTACGGATGTCAAATCTGACGATTGAAAATGTCATCAAACGTAAACAAATAGTAAATGTAAAAAGAGAACAAGCTGACATCCTCAATGCCACGTAATGTTAAAAATTAAAACAAAAATGTGTATGTCGGCTGATCGCTTGGCTTAACCTTATTCAGTTCCTGGGTCCATGCAACGTGAAATAATTATATTTGCAATTAAAAAGATAAATTTCAGTTCATATAGACTTTATAAGCGAAATATGTTTAACAATCGGGCACAATTATATATCAATATTTGTTGCCAATTTGTAGTCTAAACAACTATTTTCCAGTGAAGACATAAATGTCTTGCCCTTAACCGAATATTTGGCTAGAGGTGCATAACCCGCTTTATCAAGAGGTGCATAACCCACTCTACCAAGTAACATAATGCGATACCTACCTAGGAAGACCATAGCTACTCTGCCTCACTGAAAATCCGGATATTGTAGCAAACTAAATTCGTATCGTTGGAGGTCAGACGATGCCGTGCCTTATAAAGGGTGATTTTTTTGAGGTTAGGATTTTCATGCATTAGTATTTGACAGATCACGTGGGATTTCAGACATGGTGTCAAAGAGAAAGATGCTCAGTATGCTTTGACATTTCATCATGAATAGACTTACTAACGAGCAACGCTTGCAAATCATTGAATTTTATTACCAAAATCAGTGTTCGGTTCGAAATGTGTTCATTCACCGTAACGTTGCGTCCAACAGCATCTTTGAAAAAATACGGTCCAATGATTCCACCAGCGTACAAACCACACCAAACAGTGCATTTTTCGGGATGCATGGGCAGTTCTTGAACGGCTTCTGGTTGCTCTTCACTCAGGATTCACTGAATAAGGTTAAGCCAAGCGATCAGCCGATATACTTTTTTTTAATATTTGGCAGTACTTGGCATTGAGGATGTCAACTTGTTCTCTTTTTACATTCATTCTTTGTTTACGTTTTCTCCTATATGATGACATTTTCAATCGTCAGATTTGACATCCTTAATGATGTTTATGGGGCCTATCCACTTTGTGTTTTGCATGTGACCTAACCTTCTATTAGTGAATCCTGCTCTTCACTCCAAATGCGGCAATTTTGCTTACTTACGTAGCCATTCAACCAGAAATGAGCCTCATCGCTGAACAAAATTTGTCAAAATTTCGAACCGAACACTGATTTTGGTAATAAAATTCAATGATTTGTAAGCGTTGCTCGTTAGTAAGCAGGATTCACTAATAGAAGGTTAGGTCACATGCAAAACACAAAGTGGATAGGCCCCATAAACATCATTAAGGATGTCAAATCTGACGATTGAAAATGTCATCATATAGGAGAAAACGTAAACAAAGAATGAATGTAAAAAGAGAACAAGTTGACATCCTCAATGCCAAGTACTGCCAAATATTAAAAAAAAAGTATATCGGCTGATCGCTTGGCTTAACCTTATTCAGTGAATCCTGGTTAGTAAGTCTATTCATGATGAAATGTCAAAGCATACTGAGCATCTTTCTCTTTGACACCATGTCTGAAATCCCACGTGATCTGTCAAATACTAATGCATGAAAATCCTAACCTCAAAAAAATCACCCTTTATCTGCCCTATTTACATGTCCGGAAAAACCATATAATCTAAGTGCAGTATAACCAATTGGACTTCCAGCATGAATTGATTTGTATACATACAGCGATCGTACCTACAACAACAATGATTTATGGAAAATGTTGAAAGAAGAAAATGGAAATGGAAATAGGAAAGGCCAAAACACAATGAGCGCGTTGAGCTTTGGTTTTGAGCGTTGCATTGCAAAAATGCAACTCTGCACACAAAAGCAACTCGGAAAAATTTAAAAATTTTCAACTTTGACGCTTAAAACCGAGCGTAATTCGGTGTTTACACACTTGAAGTAGTGTTACTGGCCGTCAAAGTTAAAAGTTGTTTAACTTTTGCGAGCAGGATTCACTGAATAAGGCTAAGCCAAGTTATCAGCCGACATAAAAGTGTCATACCCACCACCATAGGATGGGGTTATACTAATCTAATCAATCCGTTTGCAAAACCTCGAAATATTGATCTGAGACCCCATAAAATATATATATTCTTGATCGCCTCGACATTCTGATTCGAACAAGCCATGTCCGTTCGTCTGTCCGTGTGTCGAAATCACGATAGTGGTCGAACGCAGTGGTCGAATTTTGCGCAGATACTAAATATTGATGTAGGTCATTGGGGATTACAAATGGGCAATATCGGTTCGGATTTGGATATAGCTCCCATATTAACCGATCTACCGATTTGAATTCTCGAACCCCTGGAAGCCGCAATTTTCATCCGATTTGGCTGACATTTTGCACATAGTGTTCTGTTATGACTTTCAACAACTGAGCAAAGTAAGGTCCGAATCGGTCTGTAACCTGATATAGCTCCCATATAAACCGATCTCCCAATTTGACCTCTTGAGCCCCCGGAAGCTGCAATTTTTGTCCGATTTGACTGAAATTTCATGTTCTGTTATGACTCCCAAAAACTGTGCCAAGTACGATCCAAATCGGTCAAGAACATGATATAGCTCCCATAAAAACCGATCGATAAATAAAATGACCCAAGTGTCTTGTATAGTGTAACCTCCGTCTGTCGAGATGTGGCCTTGTTTTTAAACTGCTTGCTTAATCCAAAGTAGCATCTGTGTAGGGCAGTCTCCACACTCTTCGCATTGGCATGCTACATTTAAGCAGTTCGCTGTATGTCCTACTCTTTATCATGATATCCACAATGCGTTCCATGGTTTTGAGTAGAAAGGACGTAAGACTTATAGGTCTGTAGGCCTTTGGTGTCGCATAACGTGCCTTGCCGGGCTTGGAAATACACACCCCACTTGCCTCCTGCCAGGATCGCTGATTGACACAGAACGTGCTACGGAATCAATAAGACTTCCCCTGTGCGTGTTTCTAGGTGGAGGTGACGTGGGCTGCACGGTGACAAATGCCCTGCAGCCGAATATTTCGTGAAACAGGATGTTCCTTACACTTGAATTGAGGAACCATGACTTCGGATGCTGGCAGAAGTCGTGGACTGGTCGTGCAACGACAGGTTGCGTAGCGCGGGATGCAGGGAGAGATACTTTAATGCAGGATGTGCAATGGACCTAGGCACGTTGTAAGGGCAGTGTACAGCGCTGGAGTTTTTCTAGCGGATAAATTTTCTTTTTGAATAATAAAAAATTCATTAAGAAGAAAAAAAATTCTTACACCCAAATCAAATGTAATTTCAAATCAAAATAAATTTGTTGCCATTTCTTCTTTTTATCTATAATTGTCGTTAACTGAACAACAAAAATTTCACTAAGAATTTTTAAAATCAAAATAAATTTGTTGTTGTTTTACCGACATTTTATTTAACGATATCGGTTCGATAAAGAAAAAAAGTGGGAATCGCACCACTGATCTGTACAAGGCGGATTTGACAAGGAGGTCGCAGGCGAACAGCTGTTAACAGCCGGACGTTATTTAGATGTCAGATTTTTGTTTGCATTCTCTTTGTTATCACCTTCTTTCTCGCATATTCTCTACTCATGTACGCACACAAATCTCTTTGTGTGTATTGGCAAACCGTCGATCAGCTTGATGGCAATATGGCTCATTGCACCATAGATTTGTGGTTGTTGTACAAATGAGACCACCTTTAATTGTTTCGCCATGAGGTCTGTGTATATTTTTCGATATCTGTCATTCAAAAAATCTTCACATGTAAAGCCACCATTGCGAACCACTATCAATTTAAGCAATGTTGCATTTTCAATATCAGCGCCATCTATTAAACCTACCCGACCAGACAAACTATCCATCAATCGTTCATTGCGTCAACAATCGATATTGGGTTTTAGAAGAAAAGGCCTTTGCAAAAATTTATCTCAGAACACATCCATGAGTGTAGAAAAGAAAAACATTTTGTTTAAAATTTTATAAAGAAAAGTTATCATTAACATCTCCAACACAATGGGTTCCCGGTCACGTAGTCCAACGCCCAAGCGGCGGCATCACAAAAGTAAACATAAAAAACGCAGTAAATCACATCACAGCGAAAGGAAACGAGAAAAAGATTCTGAGGTATACTATGAGTATGGCCAGGGCAAAAAGGAGAGCAGGGATAGGGAAAGGGATAGAGAGCGTGAACACAATCATCATCATCATAGGTCCAGCAGGAAGAGATCATCTTCAACGACTTCCACGAGTTCATACACAGACAGTGATTCGCACAGCCATAGAAGTAGTCGTCACAAAAGAAGCCGCTACAAGAAACTGGATGAGGTAAGAGTCCTTTAGGACTGATGGTTGATTGTAAGGGATTATGTAAATATGACAAAATATGTTGGGGAAATGTGAGATTTATATCATGTCTCTCCGTATATACTCAGGTGGAACGTTTGGCCGAAATGGAAAGACAGAGAAGGCAAAAGGAAGCCGAACAGAAAGTAAGTGTTGTTTTGTTTAATAGACTGCCAAGGCTTTTGTTTATTTGTAATTGTGGCTTTTAGATAATCGAAGAAGAAGCATCGAAACGCATAGAGATGCTTGTGAAAAAACGTGTGGAGGAGGAACTAGAAAAGCGACGAGACGAAATCGAGCAAGAGGTTAAGCGTCGCGTTGAAGAAGCCAAAGCAGAAATGGAACGCGAAATGATGCTCGAATTAGAGCGTAGGCGTGAGCAAATACGCGAAGAAGAACGCCGCAGAGAGGTAGGTGCTCGTTTTCAGGGATTTAGTAGTAAACTTGGAGCTCTTGTGTCATCATATCTACTCCAAGACTTCATTGAAAACAAGAATAACCCAAAAACTTTTCATATTCCTTGCCATCATCAACATTATACAGCCCTCCCCAACCCCATCCCCCATCCAAAGAAATCCCATTAAGGAAAACTAGTTTCAGTTCCTTTATCATTCCATATCCTTTACATACCCTTATCCTTCTTCTATTTAAATCCTACCACTCTGCCAAACTCTACCACTGTATCTGAGATTTTTTTGTATGCAAAACTATCTTTGATTTTTTTAATTACAAATTTATTTTTCCATAAATTTTGATTTTTGTTTGTGTGGAAACTCGCCGACGAGTTTCTGCAAAATCAAAACAAAATAAACTTTGTGTGGGCTGTAATACTCAGCTCCTACTCCTGGGAGAAGGAGAATGTGCTCCACACATACACGCACACACAAAACCAAACATACAGTTACTCACACTCCAAAAGAATAAGCCTCTCAACACTACAACAAAAAAAAAATAAACAAACACACACACACACACACGTACTCTATCTGCTACTACTACTACTACCACTACTACAAATGATCACAAAAATATAAACTCAAAAGCGAAAAAAAAAGAAAAACAAGCTTAAAAACGCTTTAATGTAGCCGTCAAGAGACTAGACCATGTGTGGACTTTGGAAGTAAGTTTTCAATTTAGCATCATCAAGGCAACCGAACGTACAAACGAACGAAATCAAATCCCAGAGAAAGGCGCTCGCTCCAAAAACTGTAATACCAGCATCTTTATTTTGTAGAAATGCACGCGAATATTCGGTCAACCATACCACACATAAACTAAAAAAAAGAAAAAATATGATCCAAAAAATTGGCATTTAAAGGAAAAGTTGTTGTTCTCGAAATCAAAAAAAAATCATCTAAAAGCTTAATTTCCATAACAATTTGTTTTTGTTGGGCATTTTCCTTTGTATCAATCAAACGATCCTTAAGTGAGGTTTGCTTTCAAATACCAGAAAACCCAGAAGAAAGAACAGCAATAATTGCACCGCTGCGGCCCGCCTCTTCTTCATATATTTAAATGAATTCTCTCTCTCTATATATGAAGCTCATCATCCACCTCTTCTAGATCATACAAAACGATATATTCTATCTAAACCACTTGAATATTTTGTATCTCGAACTCTGTTGTATCTCTTTTTTTTAAGTTAAATGACCATTGTTGCAATGTTCTGTTGTTGTTGTTAATTGTTGTTCAAAATGACATGTTTAGAGTAACTTACTTGTAATTAACATGTACATACCACTACTACTACATACTATTTTGAAATGCAAAAGTACATATTGGAAACGCGGTGTTGAAATAAATGATTGTAAGTAAAATTTTGAAATTTAAATGGATTAAAATGAAAAAAATCAAAAAAAAAAAAAAAAACCAAAAACACACAAAATGGCAATGAAAACATTCTAATATTAATAATAACCTCAAAAAGCCACAAAAACAAAAGAACTCTATCTCTCTCAAAAGAACATTTTAATATTATTATAATTTTTTTTTAACTATTAACAATTATTATCACCAAATAAAAGCCATGAGTATTTGTTTAGTGTTAAGTATAACTATCTTCATCTATTGTTTTTTTTTTTCTCTCTCTCTATATATGTATTCAACTATGTGTATATACAAATTAATATATTTGCCATTAGCCAACGTAAAAAGCCAAAGAAAAAACCCAAGGGTGCTCCCTATGTACTTTCAAAAGCAATTTCCCATGCAATGAAAATTGAGAAATAAATCAATTTGTTTTATTTTTTTTTTTTAGTTTAGTTTCAATTACAATAATGATAAGCTTTTAATGATTTTGTAACTCGAATGCTCTAAATGCTTTAATAACATGCCATCATTTCCCTAATTTATAGGAAGAGGAGAAGAAGAAACGGGAGGAGCTAGAAGAAATTTTGGCTGAAAACAATCGCAAAATCGAAGAAGCCCAGCGTAAATTGGTAAGTTGTTTAAAACATAACCTAAATAATTGAAATCTAGAATATTATTGGGTTGCCCAAAAAGTAATTGCGGATTTTTTAAAAGAAAGTAAATGCATTTTTAATAAAACTTAGAATGAACTTTAATCAAATATACTTTTTATACCCTCCACCATAAGATGGGGGGTATACTAATTTCGTCATTCTGTTTGTAACTACTCGAAATATTCGTCTGAGACCCCATAAAGTATATATATTCTTGATCGTCGCGACATTTTATGTCGATCTAGCCATGTCCGTCCGTCCGTCTGTCTGTCGAAAGCACGCTAACTTCCGAAGGAGTAAAGCTAGCCGCTTGAAATTTTGCACAAATACTTCTTATTAGTGTAGGTCGGTTGGTATTGTAAATGGGCTATATCGGTCCATGTTTTGATATAGTTGCCATATAAACCGATCTTGGGTCTTGACTTCTTGAGCCTCTAGAGTGCGCAATTCTTATCCGATTGGAATGAAATTTTGCACGACGTGTTTTGCTATGACATCCAACAACTGTGCCAAGTATAGTTCAAATCGGTCAATAACCTGATATAGCTGCCATACAAACCGATCTTGGGTCTTGACTTCTTGAGCCTCTAGCGTGCGCAATTCTTATCCGATCAGAATGAAATTTTGCACGACGTGTTTTGTTACGATATCCAACAACTGTGCCAAGTATGGTTGAAATCGGTTCATAACCTGATATAGCTGCCATATAAACCGATCTTGGGTCTTGACTTCTTCAGCCTCTAGAGGGCGCAATTCTTATCCGATTGAAATGAAATTTTGCACGACGTGTGTTGTTACGATATCCAACAACTGTGCCAAGTATGGTTCAAATCGGTCCATAACCTGATACAGCTGCCATATAAACCGATTTTGGGTCTTGACTTCTTGAGCCTCTAGAGGGCGCAATTCTTATCCGATTGTAATGGAATTTCGCACGACGTGTTTTGTTACGATATCCAACAACTGTGCCAAGTATGGTTGAAATCGGTTCATAACCTGATATATCTGCCATATAAACCGATCTTGGGTCTTGACTTCTTCAGCCTCTAGAGGGCGCAATTCTTATCCGATTGAAATGAAATTTTGCACGACGTGTGTTGTTACGATATCCAACAACTGTGCCAAGTATGGTTCAAATCGGTCCATAACCTGATATAGTGCCATATAAACCGATTTTGGGTCTTGACTTCTTGAGCCTCTAGAGGGCGCAATTCTTATCCGATTGGAATGGAATTTCGCACGACGTGTTTTGTTGTGATATCCAACAACTGTGCCAAGTATGGTTTAAATCGGTTCATAACCTGATATAGCTGCCATATAAACCGATTTTGGGTCTTGACTTCTTGAGCCTCTAGAGGGCGCAATTCTTATCCGATTGGAATGGAATTTCGCACGACGTGTTTTGTTATGATACCCAACAACTGTGCCAAGTATGGTTTAAATCGGTTCATAACCTGATATAGCTGCCATATAAACCGATCTTTGGTCTTGACTTCTTGAGCCTCTAGAGGGCACAATTCTTATCCGATTTGAATGAATTTTTGCACGAAGTATTTCGTTATGATATCCAACAACTGTGCCAAGTATGGTTTAAATCGGTCCATAACCTGATATAGCTGCCATATAAACCGATCTTGGGTCTAGACTTCTTGAGCCTCTAGAGGGCGCAATTCTTATCCGATTTGAATGACTTTTTGTACGAAGTATTTCGTTGTGATATCCAACAACTGTGACAAGTATGGTTGAAATCGGTCCATAACCTTATATAGCTGCCATATAAACCGATCTGGGATCTTGACTTCTTGACCCCTAGAAGTTGCAATTATTATCCGATATGCCTGAAATTTTGTACGACGGATCCTCTCATGACCATCAACAAACGTGTTTCTTATGGTCTGAATCGGTCTATAGCCCGATACAGATCCCATATAAATCGTTCTCTCTATTTTACTTCGTGAGCTCCAATGGGCGGAATTCTTATACGAATTGGCTGAAATTTTACACAGGTCTCCAACATATAATTTAATTGTGGTCCGAACCGGACCATATCTTGATATCGTTTTAATAGCAGAGCAACTCTTTTCTTATATCCTTTTTTGGCTAAGAAGAGATGCCGGAAAAAGGACTCGACAAATGCGATCCATGGTGGAGGGTATATAAGATTCGGCCCGGCCGAACTTAGCACGCTTTTACTTGTTTTACACTTTTTTTCTAAAGCAAGCTAAAAGTAACAGCTGATAACTGACAGAAGAAAGAATGCAATTACAGAGTCACAAGCAGCGAAAAAATTTGTCAACGCCGACTATATGAAAAATCCGCAATTACTTTTTGGGCAACCATATACTACAGCTTAATGCAAATTGCAAATTATGCCCATGAAGGAAAAGGGGCAAACTTGTCACATATCAATGAGTGCAGTCCGATTCAAGTTTTAAGCTCAATGATAAGCGACCTCCTTTTTATAGCCGTCACACTGCGGCACACCTCTTTGGAGAGAAGTTTTTGTATGCCATATTACTTTACGAATGTTGCCTAGCATTAGGAGGGGAATATCTACGCTGAAGTTTGTATACCCTCCACCATAGGTTGGGGGTGTACTAATTTCGTCATTCTGTTTGTAAATCCTCGAAATATGCGTCTAAGACCCCATAAAATATATATATTCGTGATCGTCATGACATTTTACGTCGATCTAGCCATGTCCGTCCGTCCGTCTGTCTGTCGAAAGCACAAGGCAGCAGGAGCCGATGGGTTACCGCAAAGTAATTGCGGATTTTTTAAAAGAAAGTAAATGCATTTTTAATAAAACTTAGAATGAACTTTAATCAAATATATAATTGTCATTTTGTTCGAGAACCTTTTGCCATCTTCCTGGCAAATTTTGTATTCCACGCTCATAGAACTTCTGGCCGTTATCTGCAAAAAACTGAACCAAGTGCGATTTTATAGCCTCATCATTGCCGAAAGTTTTACCATTTAAGGAGTTCTGCAAAGATCGAAATAAATGGTAGTGTGATGGTGCAAGGTCAGGGCTATATGGTGGATGCATCAAAAGTTCCCAGCCAAACTCACTCAGTTTTTGGCGAGTGACCAAAGATGTGTGCGGTCTATCGTTGTCCCGGTGGAATATGACACCTCTACGATTGACCAATTCTGTATTCAATTTGTCCAATTGTTGACAGTCAACATTCGAATTAATCCTTGGAAGCAGCTCAAAATATACCACACCCTTCCAATCCCACCAAACAGACAGCATAACCTTCTTTTGGTTGATATCAGCCTTTTAAGTGGTTTGAGCTGGTTCACCATGCTTGGACCATGATCGTTTTCGACTAACGTTGTTGTAAACAATCCATTTTTCATCTCCAGTTATGATTCGTTTTAAAAACGGATCGAATTCATTGCGTTTAAGGTGCATATCACAAGCGTTGATTCGGTTTGTTAAATGTATTTCTTTCAATACATGTGGTACCCAAATATCAAGCTTTTTCAACAGTCCAACACTTTTTATGTGATAATGAACGGTTGATTTTGGTATATTTAACTTCTCTCCTATCTCACGCTCAGTTACATGACGATCCAATTCGATTAATGCTTTGATTTGGTCATCAACAACTTCATTTGGCCGACCTGAACGTGGCTCATCTTTAAGTGAAAAATCTCCAGAACGGAATTTGCGAAACCAATTTTGACACTGTCTTCCTTTTAAGGCTTTATCACCATACACATCTCGTAACTTTTTAACTTTTTTTTTCCTTTACGGAAATAATAAAGTAAAACATGACGAAAATGCTCCTTTGGCTCCATATTAAAATTGACGCCAAACAAACAAATGTAAACAAAATTTTGCGCACTTTTTTTCTAAAGCAAACTAAAAGTAACAGCTGATAACTGACAGAAGAAAGAATGCAATTACAGAGTCACAAGCCGTTGAAAAAATTTCTCAACGCCGGCTATATGAAAAATCCCAAAAATACTTTTTGGGCAACCTAATATTGTTTCTTCTGGTATAATGTCCCTGCACGGCACGGGATAGCTGTGAGCACCACACAGGCTGGAACATTGAGCCCCAATTTGTGTGGTGTTCATTGCTGTCACGAGAAGCTTAGCTGCGAACTACCAGACGCATCCACAGTGGAAGGCTCAATACGGAGTAGCTGCAACGGCAGTCGCTTACGATCAGCGGTAACGAGGTGAGAGTCTCAGTGATATGCCGGGCGGCACCGGTTCTTGCAGAAATCCTGAGTGCCTATGGTGCTCGGTATGACAAGGCGAATCATTGGCGCCTTTAAATAACCAATGACCAATAACAACAACCAATTCGACAATTCACCCAAGTCATCATTAATATATAAAATAAACAGAAGGGGCTCCAATACAGACCCTATACAGCACTCTGCTTCTTACATTAAGAACTTCACTACAATTACCATTCACGCAAACCATTTGTTGTCGGTCATATCAATAAGAATACAACAAACAATATGCACTACTCGAGAACTGATGAAGGTTCTGCAATTTAAATAACAGCTGACCATAATTCACACTGTCAAAAGCTTTTTCCAAATGCAAAGACAAGAGAACACAGAACCTGTCGCCATCCAAATTATTCCGATTGCAATCAGCCCAATTTAACGTTTGGCTTGACTTGACTTTGTATTTTCTAGTGCATCTGATAAAACGGTGTCCAGAGTTGATCCATACGTTTACCCAGAGGGTCTTTGTTGTTATATTCGTCGACACCCAACGAAATACTGTAGACCTAGGTGTAGGTTTAGCTAAATTTTAGAAAATCTAGAATTTATGATTTAAGGCATACTTATCTCAAGTGATGTGGTCGCTTAGGGGTGTTGATTTAAACCAGGGATCCCGAGCGCATACCTATTTTCCGATCCGCTCCGACAAGTTTTTTTTTCGCCCCGCTCCCGCTCTTGCCCTTAAATTGACTTTTTATTTTTAAAAATTCTTCTTGTACATACCGTGCCCTATGAAGTGATATATTAACTTTGTCATTACGTTTACAACATCAAGCAATATTCAACTCCGATTGTATGTATTCTTGATCGCCGTCTATATCGGGCTATATTCCTGAGCCTCTAGAGGGAGAAGTTCTTTGGCTGAAATTTTGCAAACCGATTTCTTTTATGACCTCCAACATTTTTGTAAAGTAAAATCTCAATCGGTCCATAACCGTTTATCCCCCATATAAACCGATTCCCGATTGTACTTCTTTTTGGGTGAAGTTTTGCATAATTTTTCCTAACACCTTCAACTCACGTAAAATCCGACCTCCCGATTTTACTCTCTTAGCTTCTAGAGGGTGTCATTATTAATTGATTTGACCGAAATTTTGAACAGTGATTACTACTATAACCTCCAACATCGATGCCAAGTATGGTCTGAATCCGTGTCTATTGCTCCTATATAAACAGATTATCCGACTTTACTTCCTAAGTATATACCGGAAGCAATTCCTAACCAAATTTTAAAAAACAAGTAAAACTCATTAATTTCAGCCGTGCCTAACTTTGGATACCGATCCGTTATGGTGGATTCATACCCAACTTCAGCCAAACTTAAGACCTGTTAACCTATTTTTTTCTATTAAAACTAATGTTAAAAAAATGTTTCGATATTTTATCGATTTTTAAAATTTAAGTGGCGAGAATGCCGATTTTGTTCTTCAGAAGTTGATTTTCTTCCATATTAATCTGGCAGCCTGACCACTGATTGTCCGCGAATGCAGTTACAGCTACTCCACTCGAATGCTATGGAGCATTCCACTCGTGACAATGATGACCACCACACAGATAGAAGTTCAAAGTTCCAGCTCATAGTTATCCCGTGCCGAGCAGAAACCTGGTTCCGAAAGTGTGTATTCGTGCGCTACTTCAAATCCTTTTCATTTGAGCTACATATTGCCATGGTCGGTAAATATCTCCGCCCAAACACTTGGCCCTACAATTAGATATCGGATTCGCTCTCTCCTCTCACCTTTTATTTGAATCCCATATTGTCATGAATGGTTTTTATAACCATTTGGCAAATTTGAGGAGAGGCCCTCCCGCGCACCCCACTCCAAACTTGGGTGCCAAATTATTTGTCTTTAGGTTACTATTAGAGAGCAAAATCAAGATTCATTTGAATCGCACCATCCATTTCCGAGATCTGGAGTATTTGAAAATTATTGTAAGGCGGAGGGTAGCGGCCGTATGGGACGCCATGTAGTCCGCTTCTCTCTGCCGCTGAAAAAACATTAACTATGGTATCACAAAGGACTAAAAATTGTTTATATGCGTCTATAAAAAACTGCTACCATTACTGAACCTATTTTAGTAGTTGAGACCCCTTTGCGTATAAAATAATATGTTATATCTCAAAATATTCAACTTTTTTTTTTGTTCTCTTTTTCAGGCTGAGGAACGTTTGGCCATTATTGAGGAGCAACGTTTGATGGACGAAGAACGTCAGCGTATGCGCAAGGAGCAAGAGAAACGAGTCAAGGAGGAACAGAAAGTCATTTTAGGGAAAAATAACTCACGACCAAAACTTTCATTCTCATTAAAACCAGGCGCCTTATGAGTTTTTTCTGTTTAGTTGTTTATTCGATTTTCATTATTTTTTTCGTTTCGTTTCCATTTCAAATGTTGTTCTAACGTGTTTTTAAGTTCTTTATTTTTTCCTTTTTCTTCTTTTCAGTTTTAGTTTCATAGGTTTCATAATGTTTAAATTATAAAAAGATTTGACATAATTTTTTCAAATCTTAAAAAAAAAAAACAAAGAAGATGCTTTCTTTTTGAAAATTAAGAAGAAGAAAAAAGATGCCAACTTGTATGTTTATTTTGTTTATATTTTTGCAATTAGAAAATTTTGCATGGAAAATATATTTCTGTGTAAATATAAGGCTCTAGGTAATTAAGACATCCAAAACCAATTGATAAACATTGACAAATAAGCCTGGGTCGTCTTCGAATAACAGTTTTTTTTAATTAAAAAAATATTCCTTTCAAACAAAAACATGAAAAAATTGAGATTGAACTTTTTTAGTCTGAATAAATGAAATCGATTCCAGCATGGGAAATGAAGAAGAAGTATATTTGTAATTAAAAAATTGAATATTTAATTGTAGCAATCAGCAACTTTTGATAATTTCTCACAATAAACATATGAACAATCGTTTTTTAAACACACATTCTTAAATCAAACATAAACTATGCAGAGTTTTATTTAAGCGATTTTCCTAAATTTTTTGAGATTTTGGGGCTGATAACGAATTAATCTTACTTTTGCCCTACGAGTCTTAGTTAAGGAGATATCACCATTTTAAGTTTCTCTAAAGAATAAATTTTTTTGGCTGATTTTCATAAATTATTTAAATTTCAAACTGATCACGAATTAACCCTTGGAAAGAAAAATTTAATTTTTTGACCGATTTTCATAAATTTTTTGAATTTTTGGAAGTGATCACAAATTAACCTTAATTTTGCTCTACGAGGCTTAGTTAAGGAGATATGGCCATTTTAAGTTTTGGTAGGAAAAATTTAATTTTTTGGCCGATTTTCATAATTTTTTTTATTTTTGGAAGTGATCACGAATTAAACTTAATTTTGCTCTACGAGGCTTAGTTAAGGAGATATGGCCATTTTAAGTTTTGGTAGAAAAAATTTAATTTTTTGGCCGTATTTCATAAATTTATTGAATTTTAGGAAGTGATCACGAATTAGCCTTACTTTTGCTCTACGAGGCTTAGTTAAGGAGATATGACCATTTTAAGTTTTGGTAGGGAAAATTTAATTTTTTAGCCGATTTTCATAATTTTTTTGAATTTTTGGAAGTGATCACAAATTAACCTTAGTTTTGCTCCACGAGGCTTAGTTAAGGAGAAATGGCCATTTTAAGTTTTGGTAGGAAAAATTTAATTTTTTGGGTGATTTTTAAAAATTTTTTGAGGCTTAGTTAAGGAGATATGGCAATTTTAAGTTTTGGTAGGAAAAACTTACCTTTTTTGTCGATTTTCATAAATTTTTTGAGTTTTTGGAAGCGATCACGAAATAACCTTAGTTTTGCTCTACGAGGCTTAGTTAAGAAGATATAGCCATTTCAAGTTTTGCAAGGGAAAATTTAATTTTTTGGCCGATTTTCATAAATTTTTTGAATTTTTGGGAGTGATCACGAATTAACCTTAGTTTTGCTCTACGTGGCTTAGTTAAAGAGATAAGGCCATTTTAAGTTTTGGAAGGAAAAATTTAATTTTTTGACCGATTTTCATAAATTTTTTGAATTGTTGGCAGTGATCACGAATTAACCTTAGTTTTGCTCTACGAGGCTTAGTTAAGGAGATATGGCCATTTTAAGTTTTGGTAGGGAAATTTTAATTTTTTGGCCGATTTTCATATTTTTTTTAATTTTTGGCAGTGATCACAACTTAATCTTAGTTATGCTCTACGAGGAGATGTGGCCATTTTAAGTTTTGGTAGGAAAAATTTAACTTTTTGGCTGATTTTCATAAATTTTTTGAATTTTTGGCAGTGATCACAACTTAATCTTAGATTTGCTTTTCGAGGCTTAGTTAAGGAGATATGGCCATTTTAAGTTTTGGAAGGAAAAATTTAATTTTTTGACCGAGTTTCATAAATTTTGAATTTTTGGAAGTGATCACGAATTAACCTTAGTTTTGCTCTACGAGGCTTAGTTAAGGAGATATGGCCATTTCAAGTTTTGGAAGGGAAAATTAAATTTTTTGGCCGATTTTCATAAATTTTTTGAATTTTTGGAAGTGATCACGAATTAACCTTAGTTTTGCTCTACGAGGCTTAGTTAAGGAGATATGGCCATTTTATGTTTTGGAAGGGAAAATTTACTTTTCCAGCCGATTTTCATAATTTTTTTGAATTTTTGGAAGTGATTACGAAGTAACCTCAGTTCATCTCTACAAGGCTTAGTTAAGGAGTTATGACCATTTAAGGTTTTTCAAGTGGAGTGGCTTTATGAATCATAAGAAACCCCAATATTTTTAATGATAGTACTTTTTTGTTTATTTTGAATTTCATTCGTTTTTTTTTCTCATATTTCATAATTTTTTTTTTTGTTGTGTCTGGTTTGGTTGTTTGTTTTGTATTTTGATTACAATACATGTAGTATGTATAATAAATTTTATTTAGTGCTCTTTCCTACCAGGCGAGCTATTTATGAAAGCTAATATTTATATGATTTATGCTATAGAAGAAATTAGTATTTTGTTCATATTATGATTTTTTAATATTAAAAATTTCTTAGATGGGCAATTGCCTTAATTCAGTACCATGCTTCCAATATATATATATCTATGTATATATAATTTTTTAAGCGCAAAAGAAAAATTTTATTATTCCCATTATTATTTATATTAGACAATCAGTGGAGTTTCATTAACGTTTTACAGTATATTTTTGTTTAAAAAAATGCACATCGACTTATGTAGTGTTTGCTTTGTTTCCTTGCAATTGGTTTCGTGACCATGATCATATTTGCTTAAAGATTTTTCATCTATTTTTTCTAATTTCAAAAAAATTTTGATACGTATAAAAATGCGATTAAATTAGTTTTTGTTATAGGTTACTTAGATTGATTAGTTTTTTGTTTTGTTTTTGGGATTTTTTAGACTTATTTAAATTGTTTGCCAATCTTTAGAGTAATTGCACTTGTTTTTCTTAGGGTTGAGGCTTCTTCTTTCAGCAAAAGAGGAAAATAGTGAAGAGCCAAAAAGGTATGTTAGTAGAAAGGCTTGGCTAGCTGTAAGCAAGCCTTAATTTTTCTGTGTAGATTATTTAGCATTTTAGCTCTGAATCAGTTTTTGGTTTAGCCTAAGTAAGAGGGTAAAAAAAGGCCATTTAATTTTTAAAACTTAAAGTTAAGTTGAAAAAAAAAAACTAGAGAAAGAAAATCAAAATTAACTTCAATTAAAGGTACATTCCTCAATAAGGAAAACCATGTTACATATCGATCGATCAATAACTATGGGATAAAAGTGGGACTTAATTCATAATGCATTTTAAAAACAACAGTAAGGAAAGGCAAAAGTCGGGCGGTGCTTTCCCAACCCTGTTGGGTATAGTTCCCAACCCTGTTGGGCATAGTCCCCAACCCTGTTGGGCATAGTTCCCAATCCTGTTGGGAATAGTTCCCAATCCTGTTGGGAATAGTTCCCAACCCTGTTGGGCATAGTTCCCAACCCTGTTGGGAATAGTTCCCAACCCTGTTGGGAATAGTTCCCAACCCTGTTGGGATTAGTTCCTAACCATGTTGGGATTAGATCCCAACCCTGTTGGGAATAGTTCCCAAACCTGTTGGTAATAGTTCTCGACACGTTGGGAATAGTTCCCAACCCTTATGGGAATAATTCCCAATCCTATTGGGAGTAGTTCTTACACCTGTTGGGATAAAATCCCAACCCTGTTGGGAATAGTTACCAACTCTGTTGGGAATAATTCCCAACCATGTTGGGAATAGTTCCCAACCCTGTTGGGAATAATTTCCAACCCTGTTGGGAATAACTCCCAACTCTTTTGGGAATAGTTCCCAAACCTGTTGAGAATAGGTCCCAAACCTGTTGCGAATAATTCCCATCCCCGTTATGAATAGTTCCATACCCTGTTATTAATAGTTATCAAACCTATTGGAAATAGTATCCAATCCTATTGGGAACAGTTTCTAATCCTGTTGGGAAAAGTTCCCATACCTGTTGGGAATAGCTCTCAACCCTGTTGGGAATAGTTCCCTAAACCCTTCGGGAATTTTTCCAAATCTGTGGGAAATAGTTCCCAACCGCTTTGGGAATTTTTCCAAATCTGTTGCCAACCCTGTTGGGTATAGTTGCCTACCCCGTTGGGAATAGTTCCCAACCCTGTTGAGAATAGTTTCCAACCCTGTTGGGATTAGTTCCCAAACCTGTTGGGATTAGTTCCTAACCATGTTGGGATTAGATCCCAACCCTGTTGGAAATAGTTCCCAAACCTGTCTGGAATAGTTCCCAACCCTGTTGGTAATAGTTCTCGACACGTTGGGAATAGTTCCCAACCCTTATGGGAATAATTCCCAATCCTATTGGGAGTAGTTCTTAAACCTGTTGGGATAAAATCCCAACCCCATTGGAATAGTACCCAATTCTTTTGGGTATAGTTCCAACCCCGTTGGGATTAGTTTCCAACCCTGTTGGGAATAGTTCCCAATCCTGTTGGAAATAATTCGTATCCCTGTTAGGAATGACTTGCAAACCTATTGGGAATAGTTCGCAATCCTAATTATATACGGGAGAGATACATATGGTAGTTACTAAGAAACATATTTTTCGCCTGGTGTTAATAATGGTGCATTGGAGCGTGCGGGGTTCAGCTATTCTTTTTTATAAAAATGAAATTATTATGCTTTGTTTGTTTTTTCCGAGTAGACTCAAGAACGGCTGAACCGAGTTTTGGGCCCTCCGTGAAAATAGGATATTTCACCAAGTTTCCCAACGCCAGATCCCGAGGACGGATTCATCGATTGAAATTTTTTATACCTCCATATGATAACACAAATTTGTTTTAAAAAGTTGGGGTCAAATAACTGCTGGGGACGCCCTACCCCAAGTCTCACAAAAACGGGCATGTTTACCGATGGGGACAATATGGGCATCAAATGAAAGGTAATTGGAAGTAGCATACGAAACTTATATTGAAATTTGGGGCCGATTGTATGTATCAATTGCCAGAGGGCCCATCCCATCCCAAAAACCATCCCTATACGGACATGTAGGCCGTTAGGAATAATGTGGGAATCAGACGAAAGGTACTTGATAGCAGAATACGAAAAATTTAGGGCCAATTCCCAGGAGGGCCGCCCCATCCCAAAAACCACCCCCAAAAGAACATTTAGCCCGATCGGGACAATGTGGGACTCAAACGAAAGGTATTTGAGAGTAGAATACGAAACTTATATACAAATTTTGGTTAATCCCGCATGGTTGCCCCATCCCAAATTTATGCTCCAAATGAACATTTACATCAAACGGGATAGGGATAGGGATTTTAATGAAAGATATTTGAAAGTTAAATACGTTTATAAATTATTTTCAAATTAACACATGTCAAAAGGGGGCCACAAACATAGTCAGTATCGTAAAGAACACTCCAATTTGCCTTAAATATTCAAACATTTTATCGATAGAATGGTCTCGGCATTTAATTTTTTAGATTAAACTAACTTCATGGCAAAACAAAACAGAGTAGTTCTGGTTTAATTACGTTCCGGCAGATGCAGTCGCCTCAACTTCTACAGAGCAAGGATTTATGCCGACATGCAAGATGTTTGTCCTCATTGTGGCCAGGGACCCCACGGCACACTGCACCTATTTAACTCCCCAGCCCGACCCACTCGACTCAGACCCAGTTCCCTCTGGACGCACCCCATCGCAGAGTTCCTGAGTCTGGACACTCAACAGAATCAAACAGACGAAATATAGAAGACATCAAACTGCAACTGCAAATAGCAACAACAGCATCGCCGCAAAATCATTGATATTTTTATACCCACCACCGAAAGATGGGGGTATATTCATTTTGATTATTCCGTTTGCAACACATCGAAATAGCGAGTTCCGACCCAGCAGAGTATATATATTTCGGATCATCGTAAAATTCTAAGACGATCTAGCTATGACCGTCTATCTGTCCGTCAGTCTGTTGAAATCACGCGACAGTCTTTAAAAATAGAGATATTGAGCTGAAATTTTGCACACAATCTTTTTTGGTCCATAGGCAGATGGACTATATCTTGATATAGTCCCCATATAGACCGATCTCTCAATTTAAGGTCCTGGGTCCATTAAAGGCGCATTTATTGTCCGATTTCGCCGAAATTTGGCACAGTAACTTATGTTAGGCTTTTCGACATCCATGTCGTATATGATTCAGATCGGTTTATTTTTAGATATAGCTATATAATATAGCTACTGCACTTATTAGTATTTGATCCAAATCGTAACATATTTCGATATAACTGCAATTGGACATAAGGTATGCAATTTTCACCGGATTTTGATGAAAGGTGGTTTACATATACACCAGAGGTGGTGGGTATCCAAAGTTCGGCCTGGCCGAACTTAACGCCTTTTTATTTGTTTTGGATTCAAGAAGTCATGTCGGGATATCGGTACATAGGGGGCCTATATCTCCATATTGACCTATTCGAATAAAACTTCGCACTGGTGTTAAAAGTCTTAACATTGGATTTTTGGCCAAATTTCAATCAAATCAAGTGAAAATTTAGACTTCTAAGGGCTGACGAAGTCAAATCGAAGGATCGGTTTATATGGAGGGGCTAGCCTGTTTATAGACCGATTCAGCTCATACTTAACATTTGTGATGGAAATCATAACACAAGTCTTTCATTAAAATTTCATCCAAATCAGATAAAAGTTGATGCTTCTACGGGCTGAAGTAGTCCAATCCGAGGATCTGTTTTAGTGGGGCCCATAATTTTTTTAAAAACCGATTGGAATCGTACTTGGCATGGATGTTGAAAGTCATGACACAAGGCGGCTTTATCTTTTTATAGCCGGATTCGGATCAAACTTAGCATGTATGTTGGAAGTTATAACTTAAATTCTAAATTTCAACCAAATTGAATGCAAATTGAGGCTTCTAAAGGCTCAAGAAGTCAAATCAGGGAATCTGTTTATGTGGGGGCTATATTTGCTTAAAAACCGATTGGAATCGTACTTAGCATGGATGTTGAAAGTCATGACACACGTCTTTATTCCAAATTTCAGCCAGATCGGTTAAAAATTGGGGCTTCTAAGGGCTCAAAAAGTCAGATCCGGGGATCGGTTTATATGGGGGCCATATCCAAAACTGAACCGATATGGTCCATTTGAAACACCCAACGACCTATATCAATGTAAAGTATCTGTGCAAAATTTCTAGCAGCTAGCTTTACGCGTTCGACCGCTATCGTGATTTTGACAGACGAACGGACGGATGGACGAATGGACGGACATGGCTAGTTCGATTTAGAATGTCGAGACGATCTAGATCAACATTTCCAGGTGATACAAACGGAATGACTAGATTAGTATACGCCCATCCTATGGTGGTGGGTATAACAAACTGCTACAACAACAACAACAATATCGCCGCAAAATCCTTGATATTTTTATACCCTACACCACCACTGTGGTACAGTTTGTGCATTTGTTTGCAACGCTACGAATGAGAAGAGCTAGACCCATTGATAAGTACACCGATCGACTCAGAATCATTTTCTGATTCGTTTTAGCCATGTCCGTCTGTGAGTCCTTGTATTATTGTAATCAAAGTACAGGTCGTATTTAACGTCCAATCGTCACAAAATGTTTGCACTTAACACTTTTTTGTCTCAGGGACGAAAGCTATTGATTTTGGTAAAAATCGGTTTAGGTTAAGATATAGCTCCCATATATATGTATCGTCCGATTTGCACTTAAATGGGCGTAGTAACTACAATTTTGGACCGATCTTCACAAAATTTGGCATGAATTGTTTTGTTACTGATTTTAACATATCTGCAAGATTTCATGAAAATCGGTTAAAATTTAGATATAGCTCCCATATATATGTATCGCTCGTTTGGCACTTAAATGGCCGTTCTAACTACAATTTTCAACCGATCTGCACAATATATGGCAAGGATTGTTTTGTCATCGATCTTAACATATCTGCAAGATTTCATGAAAATCGGTTAAAATTTAGATATAGCTCCCATATATATGTATCGCTCGTTTGGCACTTAAATGGCCGTTCTAACTACAATTTTCAACCGATCTGCACAATATTTGGCAAGGATTGTTTTGCTGCTGATCTTAATATATTTGCAAGATTTCATCAAAATCGGTTCAGATTTAGATATAGCTCCCATATATATGTATCGCCCGATTTGCTCTTAAATGGCTGTAGTGACTACAATTTTCAACCGATCTGCACAAAATTTGGCTTGAATTGTTTTGTTATTGATCTTAACATATATGCCGGATCTCATCAAAATCGGTTCAGATTTAGATATAGCTCCCATATATATGTATCGCCCGATTTGCCCTTAAATGGCTGTAGTGACTACAATTTTCAACCGATCTGCAAAAAATTTGGCATGCATTGTTGTGTTAATGATCTCAATATATATTCTAGATTTCATCTAAATCGGTTCAGATATTGATATAGCTCCCATATATATGTATCGCCCGATTTGCACTTAAATGGCTGTAGTAACTACAATTTTCAACCGATCTTCACAAAATTTGGCTTGAATTGTTTTGTTGCTGATCTTAACATATATACAAGATCTCATCAGAATCGGTTCAGATTTGGATATAGCTCTCATATATATGTCTTGCCCTATTTGCACTTAAATGGTCGTACTAACTAAAATTCTCAACCGATCTGCACAAAATTTGGCTTGAGTTGTTTTGTCATCGATCTTAACATATGTGCAAGATTTCATCAAAATCGGTTCAGATTTGAATATAGCTCCCATATATATGTATCGCCCGATTTGCCCTTTAATGGCCGCAGTAACTACAATTTTCAACCAATCTTCACAAAATTTGGCATGAATTGTTTTGCTGCTGATCTCAACATATCTGCAATATTTCATTAAAATCGGTTCAGATTTAGATATAGCTCCCATATATATGTATTGCCCGATTTACCCTTATGTAGCCGTTGTAATAACAATTTTTAATCTATCTGTTCGAAAAAAGTCGGTTCAGATTTAGATATAGCTCTCCTATACTTATATCTATTGCCTGAATTTATATTCTTAGGGTAGGTGTAGGTCGTATGTATAGTCGGCTCCGCCCGACTTTTGCTTTTTTTACTTGTTTTCTATAAAAAAAAAATTGAAAAAATAAAAATTTCATAGAATTTAAGATGTCTTGCAAATAAATTTTTATTAATAAATACAAAATTTACTAACTGAACAGTTCAAATTCATCATATAACTTAGAAGGACTGTTAACAAAAATCAATAAATAAATAAATAAATAAATTAAGCCGAAAAAAATAATAGTAAGTTTTGTTTTGTTTTGGTTTGAAAATAAATATGTATGTACTAACATAAACATAAATCGATCGATACTTTGAATGCATTTCAGTTTAACATTTCATACAAACTCACTATAATCGAGGCTGTTCGGTTCATTCAACAACTTCTGCATTATAATGATCACATCATGAATGGGTGACAAGGTTACGATGACCAAAATGTATGGATGGAGGGCGATTGTTAGACGAATTTCATATAAAATATTTATATATATGTAAGAGTGTGTATGTATGTAGGTGTATGTGTGTAGTACGTATGTTCATGTTAAGATGTAGCATAGAGTAGTGTAGTATGGTGTAGTTGTATGTTGTGGCTTCAAAAATTGATTTTCTCGTTATTTTTGAATTTGAAAAAAATCTAATTTTGTTTTTTTTTTTGTTTTTTTTTTTTATTGAAAATTTTTGCTAAATCGATATACTAGATCTTTTAGAAAGTATATAAAATTCGTTTTAGATTTTTTGTTTGTTTTGCTTCTCTCTCTTTCATTGATTTGTATACTAAATCTTCGCAAGATAAGTCAAGGTAAGTGAGTGGGAGAGTGGGAGAGGTTTAGAGCATTCTCAAAATGAAATGCTTCTATACTTGTTTTCTTGCTTTCCTTTGCCGAATTATAACAAATTTTGCCTATATGTGTGTTGAGTTTTTCAAAAAGAGGGGGTTTTGTTTTGTTGTTTTTTTTTTAATTTAAAATTAAAATATATACAATGTACATATTATATTTTTTTCTAATTTCCCATATGTGTTGTTTTTTTAAATAACAATTAATAATTTAATAAGTTTTTCAAGTTCTTTTTCTTGTGTTTGACAATTTTGCAGTCTAAGTATTTGAAGTTGGTTTTTGTTTTTGTTTTTCTTTGTTCTTCATGATTTTTTTTTTAAGGGGGATTTTTACAAATATTTACTGCAAATGCTAAATAATATTTATATAGATATATTTATTTATATTTATATATATATGTATGTGTGTTTGTATTGTATATATAGTATATATAAATATAAAATATTTTTTTTTATTTATTTTATATTTAGAAAAATAAATAAAACATTTGTTTAAATTCAAATGATTTACAAAAAAAAAAAATAGTAGTAAAAATAATGGAGCCCCATTCTCTACTCATCAAGCACCCTTTTCTTTCAGTGTCTATGTAAGTTAAAATTTTTTTATATGTATGCATATAGCAGTATGTAGTGGTTGTCTGTTTGTATGCTTGTGTCTAAAAAGGGTGTTTCACTAAAGACCCCTTGACTTGGGTTTTGTTGGCCTTCGATGATGATATCGATGTGGAGCTTCTCCATGGCTAAGAAAAACTGAGTCTAGTCGAAAAAAAGTTGTATTAAAATTTTGCATATTCTGCAACTTTGTCGTCGTCTGTCTGTGCAACAATTGGGTTGTAGAAGGTGGCTGTGATGGCGGCGTAAGTGTTCGCTATGTCAGCATTTTGAAAAAGATTATGGCCAATATGATATTTACAAAAAGCACCAATAGCACCAACTGTTGTCGTGAGAACCAATCCTGAAATATGGCAAAAACAAATGAAAAGAGAGAGGGAGAGATATAAAGGAATACAGAGAAAGAAAATATGTTCCAAATTGGTGGTTTATCTTTTTCCCGATATTGGTTTTTCTTTTATATTTTAACTTACTTTTACTTGTGGACTGACGAGATATAACAATGGATTCGCTTTGAGCTTTTCATTCATTTCGATTTGTCGTCGTACCGCTTCGCGTCTAGCTGAGCCCAAAGCGGATACCTCTTCGCGGCTCATAGCCTCTGTAGCACGTGGCAGTTCTTGGACATCGGGCAAAGATTTTTTACGTTGCAGCGTTACATTGATAGGAACGCTCTGAAAAACAAAAAAAAATTGTCATTAAACATTAAAGCACAAAGTTTTTTAAAAAAAAAAAAAAAAAACAAAAATGATAAAAATTTTGGTTTTGTCAAAAAAACGGGCAAGAGTTTTATGGAGACCACCGTAGCGCAGAGGTAAGCATGTTCGCCTATGACGCTGAATGCCTGGCTTCGAATCCTGGCGAGACTATCAGAAAAAATTTTCAGCGATGGTTTTCCCCTTCTAATGCTGGCAACATTTGTGAGATACTATGACATGTGAAAAATTCTCTACAAAGAGGTGTCGCACTGCGGCACACCGTTCGGACTCAGCTATAAAAAGGAAGCCCCTTATCATTGAGCTTAAACTTTGATATGTGAGAAGTTTAACCCTGTTCTTAAGTGGCAAAATTTGTATAATACGGCCAAACGGAAGCAATAACAAATTGTTATTGCTTTTTACTTAAGCATCCGTTATTTGTGTGAATGCAATGCCCTGTGAGAAGTTTACCCCTGTTCCTAAGGGGCAAAATTTGCATAATACGGCCAAACGGAAGAAATAACAAATTGTTGTTGCTTTTTACTTAAGCATCCGTTATTTGTGTGAATGCAATGCCATATTCTGAGAACAAGAGATAAGTGAGAGTACAAAATGGAGCTGGTAGATGTGCGAGGCGAAGGTTGTTGTGGGGGTGTTATATGCGTGGCCCTATTTTCTATGGAGTAGAGTCAAGTGCTTAAGATGAGTCTGCACTACTTACTCTTGTGAGTCTGCACTACAAGACAAAAACAAAGTAAAAAGGCGTTAAGTTCGGGCCGGGCCGAGAGAGTAAAGAAGGGGCAGCGGAGAGGGTTAGGTTCAGCTAGTATACATATGCCATATGCCAACCAAACCCTTTGGAGACGTTGTTATAAAACCTCTCATTCAAAGGAATGGCTTGCAACTGAAACAGGCATGGGATCTCAATGTCGTTGTTGTTGGATACCCTCCATCACGGGAATACATGTAAACCACCTTTCGTCATAATCCTGTGAAAAATTCACAATTTATGCTCCCATAGCAGCTGTATCGAAATATAGTCTGATTTGGACAAAATTCTGCACGGACATTGAGTCGTCTAATAAGTACAAGTCATTGTTTAATTTTGTAGAATAAAATATTGATCTTTTGATCTTTAGCTTTGATCTTTTAGCCATATCCAAATATAGACTCATCTGAACCATATACTACAAGGATGTCGAAAAGCCTAACATAAGTGATTGTCCCAAATTTCGGCGAAATTGTACAATAAATGTGCCTTTTTGGGGCCAATACTTTAAATCGAGAGATCGGTCTATATGGCAGCTATATCCGAATCTGGACCGATCTGAGTCAAATTGAAGAATGATGTCGACTGGCGTAAAACCACTCACTATCCCAAATTGCGGCTGAATCGGATAATAAATGCTCCTTTTAAGGGCCCAAAACCTTAAATCGGGAGATCGGTTTATATGACAGCTATATTCAAATCTGAACCGATCTGAACCAAATTGCAGAAAGATGTCGAATAGGTAATACAACTCACTTTCCCAAATTTTGGGGAAGTCATACGATAAATGCGCGATTTTTATGGTCCCAAAACCTTAAATCGAGAGATCGGTCTATATGGCAGCTATGTCCAAATTTGAACCGATCTGAGCCGAATTGAACAAGAATGTTGAAAAGCTTAACACAACTCACTGATAAAAATTTCGGCGACATCGGACAACAAATGCGACTTTTATGGGCCCAAAACCTTAAATCAAGAGATCGCTCTATATGGCAGCTATATCCAAATCTAGAGCGATCTGGGCCAAATTGCAGGAATATGTCCGAGGGCCTTACACAACTCACTGTCCCAAATTTTGGCAAAATCGGACAATAAATGCGCCTTTCATGGGCCCAAAACCTTAAATCAAGAGATCGGTCTATATGGCAGCTATATCCGAATCT
Source organism: Stomoxys calcitrans (assembly GCF_963082655.1). Lineage (NCBI taxonomy): Eukaryota > Metazoa > Arthropoda > Insecta > Diptera > Muscidae > Stomoxys > Stomoxys calcitrans. The sequence continues at coordinate 178,172,590 of NC_081554.1, forward strand.
GGACCGATCTGGGTAGAAGGGACTAACGCAACTCACTGTCCTAAATTTCGGTGATATCGGACAATATATGCACCTTATGTGGGCCCAAAACATTAAATCGAGAGATCGGTCTATATGGCAGCTATATCCAAATCTGGACCGATATGAGCCAAATTGAAGAAGAATGTTGAAAGGCCCAACACAATTGACTGCCCCAAATTTCGGCGAAATCGGATAATAAATGCGACTTTTATGGGCCCAGGATCTTAAATCGAGAGATCGGTCTATATGGCAGCTATATCCAAATCTCGACCGATCTAAGCCATACTTAGCATATATTTAAGATGTCATGGAAAACGTCATTTACGCTCTGTAGATGTTCAAGAAATATACACGGGAAGTCGGTTTATATGGGAACTATATCAGATTTTAAACCTATTCTTACCATACATGACAAATTTCAAAATTTCAGCCAAATCGGAAAAGAATTGCGCCCTCTAGATGTTCATGAAGTTTAATCAGGAGATCGGCTTATATGGGAGCTATATCAGGTTTAAAATCTATTCGGACCATACTTGACATATATGTTTAAGGTCACAAAAAATCCATAATGCAAAATTTTAGCCAAATCGAAGAAGAATAACGACCTCTAATGCTCAAGAAGTATAATCGGGAGATCGGTTTATATGGGAGCTATATCAGGTTTTAGACCTATTCGGACCATACTTGACATATAAGTTAAAGGTTACAAAAAAAGCCATTATGCAAAATTTTAGCCAAATCGTAAAAGAATAACGACCTCTAAATGCTCAAGAAGTATAATCGGGAGATCGGTTTATATGGGAGCTATATCAGGTTTTAGACCTATTCGAACCATACTTGACATGTATGTTAAGGTCATAGAAAAGGCCATTGTGCAAAATTTCAGGCAAATGGGATACCACCAACGCTCTCTATATACTCAAGAAGTATAATCGGGAGATCGGTTTATATGTTAGCTATATTAGGGTTTGGACCTATTCTTACCATACTTGACATGTATGTTTTATGTAATAGAAAAAGTTATTGTGCAAAATTTCAGCCATAACGGAAAAGAATTGCGCCCTCTAGAGGTTCAAGACAAATTCTGTGGAGATCGGTTTATATGAGAGCTACATCAGGATGTAGACCTATTCGGACCATACTTGGCACATCTGTTAAGTGTCGTAGATAACGTCATAGTACTGAATTTCAGCCAAATCGGGTAATAATTGCACCCAGTAGAGGCCCAAAAAACCAAATCGGAAGATCGGCTTATGTGGCAGCTATATCAAAACATTGACCGATTTGGACTGCCACTCTCACCTAACCTAACCTAGATATAGCTCCCATTTTGTACTTAAAGGGTAGGTGTAGGGTACTATAAAGTCGGCACCGCCCGACTTTTGCCTTTCCTTACTGGTTTCTTTCTTTAATAACTTTTCTTGAGAGCTATATTTCTATCGTCGGTAAATAACTTCTGTTTTGGAATGTTTTGAAGACTAGGCGACTTGAGAATTTAAATACGCAGCTTGGTTTATATGGGAGCTATAATCATTTATAGACCTTTTTAAATCATACTTCTTGTGTATGTTAGAGGTCATAACAAAACAACAGCCAAATCGTATAAAAATTGCACCGTCTCGGGGCTTAAAAGGTCAAATCGGAAGAAAAGGTTAAATATAGTTCGATTTGATACCTCTTCAGCTCAGATGTTAGAGAGGCTCATACAAATCATCTTTCCAAATTTCAGCAAAATTGGGTAATAAATGCGCAATTATGGACTTTAGACTCAAAATTGGATCGGTCGATCTAGCAGCTATTTCGAAATATAGTCCGATTTGGATCAAATTCGTTTTAGGTCATCGGAATGCATAGTACAATCATTGTTTCATATTTCATCCAAATCGGATAATAAATGCGTCTCTTTCCATACACTCAGCAGGAATAGAGATAGACGTAATAATAAGTATACGGATGAACTCAAAATCTGTTTCTGGTTCCATTAAGCTATGCCCGTCTGTTCTGCCCATAATTCTTTTTATACAAAGTGCAGGATGCAATCTTCATCCGATCGTCTTCAAATTTGGTACCGGCACCTTTTTTTTTGTGTGGTGACGAAGCCTATTTAAATTGGAAAAAATCTTTTTATATTTGGATATGGGAATGCAAATTTGCCAATGCCAAGGAACAGGGGCAAACTTCTGACATATAAATGAGTGCTTTCCGATTAAAGTTTTACCTCAATAGTGCGACACCTCTTTGGGGAGAAGTTTTTACATGGCAAAGTACCTAACAATTGCCGCCAGCATTAGGAGGGGATAATCAAAGCTGAAAATGTTTTTCGGATGTTCCCGCCAGAATTCGAACCCAGGCGTTCAGCATCATAGGCGGACTTGCTAACCTCTGCACTACGGTGGCTTCCATGGTGGTTTGTATGACGAAAGGTGGATGACATATATACCCGAGGTGATGGGTGTATGACATTTTTCACATAGTGTTCCGTTATGACTTCCAACATCTGTGCCAAGTACGGTTTAAATAGGTCTATAACCTGATATAGCTTCCATATAAACCGATCTCCAGATTAGACTTCTGGAGCCCCTGGAAGCCTCAATTTGCATCCGATTTGGCTAAGTTTTTACATGTAATGTTCTGTTATGACTTACAACAACTGTGCCAAGTACGGTCCGAATCGGTCTATAATCTGATATAGCTTCCATATAAGCCGATCTCCAGATTAGACCTCTTGAGCCCCTGGAAGCCTCAATTTATTTTGTACGGTTCAAATAGGCCAAGTACGGTTCAAATAAGTCTATAACCTGATATAGCTTCCATATAAACCGATCTCCAGATTAGACTTCTGGAGCCTGTGGAAGCCTCAATTTTCATCCGATTTGGCTGATTTTTTACATGTAATGTTTTGTTATGACTTCCAACAACTGTGCCAAGTACGGTCCGAATCGGTCTATAATCTGATATAGCTGCCATATAAGCCGATCTCCAGATTAGACTTCTTGAGCCCCTGGAAGCCTCAATTTGCATGCGATTTAGCTGAATTTTTGCATGTGGTGTTCTGTTATGACTTCCAACAATTGTACCGAGAACGGTCCAAACCGGACTATAACCTGATATAGCTCCCATATAAGCCGATCTCCAGATTAGACTTCTTGAGCCCCTGTTGTGACTTCCAATAACTGTGCAAAATAGGTTTAAATCGGTCTATAACCTGATATAGCTCTCATATAAACCAATTTCTAGATTAGACTTCTGGAACCCCTGAAGGCCCCATTCCAAAATCTATGCTAAGTATGGTTCATATCGGTCTATAACCGGATATAGCTGCCATATAAACCGATCTTGGGTCTTGACACTAGAGGGCGCAATTCTTGTCCGATTTGACTGAAATTTCGCACATAGTGTTTTGATATCACTTCCAACAACTGTGCGAAGTATGGTCCTAATCGGTCCACCTTCTCATCCGATCTCCCGATTTCACTTCTTGAGCCCTTAATCGGACTATAACTTGATATAGCTGCTCCTCCGTCCTTATTCATTATAGTTTGTTTGCCTTAAAACAGATACTGCGCAAAGAACTCAACAGATGCGACCATGGTGGAGGGTATATAAGATTCGGCCTGGCCGAACTTAGCACGCTCTTACTTGTTTTTATTCCAATGGCACATTTAAAATTTCCCTAGAGATAATTTTTGCATAACTTAAAACATAATTAATAATCAACCTCTGTAGGGGGGTCCACAATCCAACTCTCGGATGCTCTGCGGGCCAATAAAGCAGGTGAGAACATCAAATCTTCTTCATCTTCATCGGGATACCACTCCATGGTGTATGTTTTTGTTTTTTAATTACAATCAGTTAATAATATTTTTTTTCAAAATTTAAAATTTGTTTAAAATTTTTGCAAAAATTGCATAACTTTTAAATTTTATTTATTTTTGTTTTTATTGTTATTCACAAAGACTTTTTCTCACACAACACTTGCATGTATGAACACTTGAATAGTTTGAATGTCTGGTTTTGTGGGATGACTAATAAAAATTCAATTTGATTATTCCATCAGAATTCCATTACATGACCTTGGGCGTATTTGAGTTTATATTTATTATTAATTTATGTTCTATTGCCGTTTTGGTGGCTTGGTTTGGTCTATAAGAGGACACACAATTGCTTCCAAATGACACCGCTATTGTTGTTAACAAATTATTGAAATTCTTGCTTGTTTCCGTCGAAATCATCGAATAGGAAAAAAAAATAAATCTTTTAAAAATAGGTTGCTAGTTGAGATCGACTAAGAGCAACAACAACAACAAAAACACAACGAAAACACTGAAAACAAACAAAGTGGGAAAAAAATCCTCAACCAAAGCACATTTCTAAGAGATGATCTTTAATTTTTTTTCATTGTGATGATTTTAGCATTAATTTTGGCCAAGAAACGGAATTCTAAAAAACCCCCATAAGAAAATTTATTTCAAATAATATTTTCTTATGTCGCCAAGTTAAGTGAAGAACAAACGCGAAAAGATGATGGGAGATACAACAACAAAAAAAACTGTGGGGGTTATTGACAATTGCGTGCGGTACACTCGGCCTGAGTGAGTGTGTCTTTGCGTGTGTATGTATGTGTGGAACAAGTGCTAATTTGATTTTTTTGCCGATTTTCGAGGATGTTTTACAATTCGCGTATGTTTACAAACTAAACTTTCCTAGTGTTAGCCATCATTTCGCCATCCTCTTCAAGAGTTAGGTGACAATTTTATTTCATTTTTTTTTCAGACAAGAGACCGACCACCATATGGAAATTTCAATGTTTCATGTTCGAAAGAGTTTAAAGAGCATGGCTCTCTAGGGGTCTCACTTTGTTAGTGTTGGTTGGCGCTTTCGCTCTCTGCCCCATCTCTCTCTCTCTCTCTCTGTTTCGCTCTGATGAATTGTGGCAGCGTTGTTTTGTAGCTTTCCATTTTCCACTTTCCATTTTCGAAAATGCCAAGCAACAAACACTTGTGAACGATTCATCCGTTTACCAAGCATCTGGGATCTATTTTTAGGATCTCAACCAATGAACACTGTGCTCTCATTTTCTTATCTCTTTATTTTTTCATGCTCTGAGTGCGAATGTGTGTTTTCTCCCCCTCAAGACTCATATTGAAAAATAATGATGGACAACCATTCAAAATTGCAAGCTTTTTACATGGAATTATGCAGATGCAGTCCAAGTAATGGAAAAAACGAGAAGAAGAACCAACGCGTAGGAATAGAAGACCTGTAAACTCCTTAACCATGCATATGGCATATGACTGGGCTAGACTCAGAGGTCTCAATGTTCACACAGAGAAGACTGAAATATGCCTGTTCACGAGGAAGACGAAGGTGGGTCAATTTAAGGCACCACGTTTCCTCAATAAGACGATTTCGATATCTGACAAGGTCAAATACTTGTCTTGGACAGGAAACTGAATTGGAAGTGTCACATTCAGGAGCGTACAGGAAAAGCTCACAGATTTTGGGCATTATGTAGACGGGCCGTAGGCTCGAAACGGAGCCTCAATTCGAGGATATTCCACTGACTCTACAGGAGCGTGATTAGACCAATACTTACTTACGCCTCAGTAGTTTGGTGGACTGCTATGGAGAAAATGTGCAACATAAGGACCATACAACAGGTTCAGAGAACATGTTGTCTTGGCATAGGCAGGGCTATGAAGACCACGCCCACTAGGCCACTGGAGACTATTCTAGATATCCGACCCATTGACATATAGACTAAGTGTGAGGCAGCCGTTGCGGCTATGAGACTTAAGGCGATGGGGGAATAGATTGAGAATGGACGTAGCATACCAGAACATCGCATGCAAAATCGGTTATGTACCGATTCGAACCGGGCTTGGTATTGTTGTTAAAAATCATAATAGAACACTAAAATCAAACCAAATCAAAATCAAGAAGTCAAATCGGGAGATCGGTTTATATGGGAGCTATATCAGATTATAAACCGATTCGGACATTACTTAGTACAGTTCTTGGAAATCATAACAGAACACTACATGCAAAATTTCAGCCAAATCGAACAAAAATTGCGGCTTGCAAGGGCTCAAGAAGTCAAATCGGGAAATCGGTTTATATGGGAGCTTTATCAGGTTATAAACTGACTTGGACCGTACTTAGCACAGTTGTTGAAAGTAAGAACAGAACACCACATGCAAAATTTCAGCCATATCTGATAAAGATTGCGTCTTCCAGGGGCTCAAGAAGTCAAATCGGGAGATCGGTTTGTATGGGAGCTATATCAGTTTATAAACTGACTTGGACCGTACTTGGCACAGTTGTTGGAAGTCGTAACAGAACCACATACAAAATTCCAGCTTAATCGAACAAAAATTGCGGCTTCCAGGGGCTCAGAAAGTCAAATCGGGAGATCGGTTTATATGGGAGCTATATCAGGTTATGGACCGATTTAAACCAAACTTGGCAAAATTGTTTGAAGTCGTAACATAACATTAACTGCAAAATTTTAGCCAAATCGGACAAAAATTGCGGCTTGCAAGGGCTCAAGAAGTCGAATCTGGAGTTTGGTTTATATGGGAGCTATATCAGGTTATAGACCGATTTAAACCGTACTTGACACAGTTGTTGGGAGTCATATTCGAACACGGTGTGCTAAATTTCAGCCAAATCAGATGAAAATTGCATCTTCCAGGGGCTCAAGAACTCACATCGGAAGATCGGTTTATATGGGAGCTAAATCTAAATCTGAACCGATATGGCCCATTTACAATCCCCAATGACTTACATCAACGTAAAGTATCTGTGCAAAATTTCTAGCGGCTAGCTTTACGCGTTCGACCGCTATTGTGATTTCGACAGACGGACGGACATGACTAGATCGAATCAGAATGTCGAGCCGATCCAGAACATATATACTTGATGTGATCGAGGTCAATATTTCGAGGTGTTACAAATGGAAAGACTAGGTTAGTGTACCCCCCATCCTATTGTGGTGGGTATAAAAAGTAACTTAAAAAAAGAAGTCTGAGCCAGGAATTCTGTGCTATTCAAAAAATTCCTCAAGGTTTTCCCTACCACGCCCCTAAGTTAGTTCATATATGGTAGTGTGTTCCCACCGTCACTAAATTGGAGACACACTACCAGATATGATCCAACTTAAAGGCATGGTAGGGAAAACATTAAGGAATTTTGTGTATAGCACGGAATTCCTGACTTAGACATCTGAAAGCCGGGCACTGACACAAGAAATGCTTCAACGCACAGTGGGATAGAATTGAACAAAAACTAGTAAAAACCTGTAAGGAAGGCTTTCCCCTCCTTATGCTGGTAACATTTGTGAGTTACTATGCTATGTAAAAACTTCTCTCCAGAGAGGTATCGCGCTTCGGCATGCCGTTCGGACACGGTTATAAAAAGGAGGCCCCTTAGCATTGAGCTTAAAGTTGAATCGGACAGCACTCATTGATATGTAAGAAGTTTACCCCTGGTCCTTAGTAGAATGTTCATAGGCAAAATTTGCAATACTGCCCTCCTTCCTACATCCTTTCAGTAATAGCCTCGTCCTCTCACGATCCGAATCTGCCCATAGGATATCACCCCACCGATCGTTTCGGTATTCCATAGTGTTACATGCGGGTTCGTTGCCTACGCCCTAAACTCAGACTCTGTCATACCGAAAGGCTTCGGGCTAACCAAGTTTACTGACGGCAATCCTCTGGCCCACTGCCAAATCGTCTGCCCTTTCATTCCCCCTTATTCCGTTATGGCCTGGCACCCAAACGATTGCGGATTGTGCCATTCTCAGAGAAGGCGTTAATCTCCTTCTAGCATTTCAAGACTGTTCGTGACCTTACCGTCCTGGTTTTTACCTTTGCCTTATGGCTCGTTTACTGTCCGTAAAGATGTTAACACCACACCATCTCACGCATTCTGTGATCGCCCGGATCTCCGTCTGCAGGACCTTATTATAGTTAGGCAGTCTAAAACAGAGCTCATTCCCAGGGTTCTCAATGTAGATTTCCAGACCCACTTTGTCCTATAGTTTTAATCCATCCAGGTAACATGATTTTCCAGATGACAATACTATTAGGGTTCCGTCAGTCCAAAACTGTGCCGCTGAAGATGAATAGTATAAAACAGAGTTTATTCACGATATGGCTAGAAGAACATGTTAGTGTCGGTCATAGGGGTTCCGCAGAACCGAATGATTGAATTCAGCGTAGCAGTAAACTGGCTAAAAAACTACAAGGCGGCGGGAGCCGATGGGTTAGCAGCAGAACTTTTAAAGACTTTAGGCGACACCTGTTAACAGCAGAACCGTTGAAGACTCAGTTTCGTCAGCACAATTTGGCCAAGAGGCTGCATACATGATGATTGGAAAGAAAAAAATTTCTAGATGTTGGTATCAAATAGTGGAGTCTATAAGGATACCACAAAACTCTGCTGAAGAACAAAAAGGCAGCAAGAGCCGATGGGTTACCAGCAGAAGTATTTAAGACCGTAAGCAACACAGCCGTAGGTATGAGCTCGTTGGTGCAGTGTGCCTAGAAGAACCGCCATCGCCACTACCGGATCCCAACAACTAGATTGGTAGGCTAGAAATACGCATACACGATAATTGAAAAGGAAAATTTTCCCAGATGTTGCTATCCAATTGGAAAGAAAAAAATTCTCTGTCGTTGGTATTCAATAAAGGTGGTGACGGAGGAGGGTATAGATAGCTAGGCTAGAAGTACACATACACAATGGTTAAAAACGAAAATTTTCCCAGATGTTGGTATCCAATCGTCGAGGCTATAAGGATACCAGAAAACTCTGCTGAAGAACAAAAAGGCAGCAAGAGCCGATGGGTTACCAGAAGAACTATTTAAAACCGTAGGCAACACAGCCGTATGCATCAGCTCGATTGCGAAATCTGGCTAGAAGATCAGATATTTGGAAAGAAAAAGTTTTTCAATTGGTGGTATCCAATAGTGGCTGAGGATAGAATGTAGTTACCGTAGAAATAACACAGATACGTGGCAGTAAGAGCCGATGGGTTACCAGCCGAACTGGTAGAAACTATAGAAGACACCCTGATGAGGCGTATGCATCATTCCCTCCATTCATTTTGATTAGAGAACGCATACCCAATGATTGGAAAGAACTTTTTTCTCATCTTTTTTTTTACCGCGTAACCGATCTCGATGACGCCACAGAATGTATATCGTCTGAAGAACAACAAAGCAGCAGAAGCCAATGGGCCTATGGGTTACCAGCACAATTGTGTAAAACTATAGTCGACACGCCTATGAGGCGTATGCATCACTTTAAGCTTTAATTTTGATTAGAGAACGAATATCAAATGATTGGAAATAAATTTTTCTCATTTTTTTACCACAGAACAGATCCTGATGAAGCCACAGAATGCATATCGTCTGAAGAACAACAAAAAACAAGTAAAAAGGCGTTAAGTTCGGCCGGGCCGAACTTTGGATACCCACCACCTCGGGTATATATGTAAAACACCTTTCGTCAAAATTCGGTGAAAAAAGCATACCTTATGCCCCATAGCAGCTATATCGATATATGTTTCGATTTGAACCAAATACTACGAAGTACAAAACATTGTTGGATGTCGAAAAGCCATAAGTCACAGTGTCAAATTTCAGTGAAATCGGATTATAAATGCGCCTTTTATGTGGCCAAGACAATATGGCAGCTAAATCCAAATCTGCACCGCTTTGGGCCAAGTTGCAGAAAAAACTCGAAGAGCCTAGCATAACTCAAATTTCTATGAAATCGGATTATAAATGCGACTTTTTTGGCCCTCAAAACCTTAAATCGAGATATCGGTCTATATGACAGCTATATCCAAATCTGGACCGATTTAAGCCAAATTGAAAAAGAACGTCGAAGGGCCCAATACAACTTTCTGTCCGAAATTCTGGCGACATCGGACAATCAATGCGCCTTTTATTGAATCAAAACCTTAAATCTAGAAATCGGTCTATATAACAGCTATATTCAAATCTGGACCGATCTGAGCCAAATTGAAGAAGGATGTCGAAGGTCCTAACACTACTCACTGTCCCTAATTTCGGAGACATTGGATAATAAATGCGCCTTTTATGGCCCCAAAATTTAAAATCGAGAGATCGGTCTATATGGCAGCTATATCCAAATCTAGACCAATCTATGCCATATTGCAGAAGTATGTCAAGGGCCTTGACTTAACTCACTGTCCTGAATTTCGACGACATCGGACAATAAATGCGCCTTTTATGGGCGCAAGACCTTAAATCGAGAGATCGGTCTATATGGCAGCTATATCCAAATCTGAACCGATCGGAGCCAGATTGAGGAAGGATGTCGAGTGGCTTAACATAACTCTCTGTCCCAAATTTCAGCAAAATCGGATAATAAATGTGGCTATTATGGGCCTTAGACCCTAAATTGGCGGATCGGTCTATATGGCAGCTATATCCAAATCTGAAGCGATCTGGGCCAAATTGAGGAAGGATCTCAAGTGGCCTAACATAACTCTCTGTCCTAAATTTCAGCAAAATCGGATAATAAGTGTGGCTTTAATGGGCCTTAGACCCCAAATTGGCGGATCGGTCTATATGGCAGCTATATCGAAATCTGGACCGATCTGAGCCAAATTAAGGAAGGATGTCGGGAGGCCTAAGATAACTCTCTGTCCTAAATTTCAGCAAAATCGGATAATAAATGTGGTTTTTATGGGCCAAAGACCCTAAATCGGCGGATCGGTCTATATGGGGGCTATATGAAGATATAGTCCGATATAGCCCATCTTCGAACTTAACCTGCTTATGGACCAAAAAAAAATCTGTGCAAAATTTCACCTCAATATCTCTATTTTTAAAGACTGTAGCGTGATTTCAACAGACAGACGGACAGACGGACAGACGGACGGACATGGCTAGATCGTCTTAGATTTTTACGCTGATCAAGAATATATATACTTTATAGGGTCGGAAATGGATATTTCGATGTGTTGCAAACGGAATGACAAAATGAATATACCCCCATCCTTCGGTGGTGGGTATAAAAAGATGACGATGGGCCTATGGGTTACCAGCAAATTGGTAAAAACTATAGGCAACACCCTAATGAGGCGTATGCATCTGTTCCTCTGCTTATACCCAATGAATGGAAAGAACTTTTTTCTTATATTTGTTTTACCCCAGAACAGATTTCGATGATGTCACAGAATGTATAACGTCCGGAGAACAATAAAGCAGCAAGAGCCGATGGGTAACCAGCAGGATAATTTAAGAGTTATTTGAAGATGAACCTGATAGTAAACTCTTAAGGGAAAATCCAATATTCCAATGGAAAGACTACAAATAATGTGTTAAGTTTTAACTCCACCTACCTTCAACTTCTTATTGCCACCACCACCACCGGCGGCGGCCAAAGGCGATGCCGGCTTGGCTGGCATATACAGACTCTCGGTGCGCTTGGGCTGCGAGGGCGAGGGAATGATATCCTGTCCCAGCGTACGCTTAGCCAGGAGTATATCTTCAAATGGTTGATTGGGTTTGGAAAACATGCCATCCGTGCCCATGCCAGGCCCCGTTGTGATGCTCGCACTAAAACTGGGTGTACCGGCACGCGACAAACGTCCCGAACCAGTTGGAACCGATCCATTGCCCGTCGTAGCCGTGGGCGTATTACCAGCCGATGGTACCGGCGTGGAGCCACGAAATACCGAACCAGCCCGTGGCCTCTGCTCCTGCGTTACAGAGTTCGAGTCATTGGCCACGGTGGCTGTTGTGGCTGCTGCCGAACGATCCACAGAGGCTTGACGTGATGCAATACCACCACTCAGACGGCTGGCGGCACGAGCATAACGATCTATGGATGAGTCTCTACTGGGGGGACGTTTGTAATGATCGAAATGATCGATTGATGATTGTTGACTACTTTGTCCCAACATGGGAGCTTTGCCCGATCTGGGCATACTATCGATTTGGTCCTGTTGCATTTGATGGTGCTGCTGCTGTTGCTGTTGTTGTAATTGCTGTTGATGGTATAACATTTGCGAGGGTCGGCGAGCTTGACTGGCATTGTACATGGGTGAGTCCAAATTCGTTTGCGATTGATGGAGTTGATTTCTGGCCGCTTGACTCGTATTGTACATGGGAGAGTCCAAATTCGTTTGGGATTGATGCAATTGATTTCTCTGTTGTTGCTGTTGCATTTGCTGCTGCTGCTGTTGTTGTAATTGCTGTTGTTGCTGCAATTGCTGTTGCAGTTGCTGCTGCTGTTGCATTTGCTGTTGCCGCAATTGTTGCTGCTGCTGCTGCTGTTCTTGTTGCTGCTGATATGCCTGCTGTTGTTGTTGCTGCATATTGGTAAAGGTGTGCGTTGCCTCTGCATTCTGGAAGGTCAAGTTGTCCGTCTGCATTTGCTTCATTCCCGGGCTGCCACTACTGCTCAAATTACTGTGCGCCGAATAGCTTTGATTCAAATTCATTCTACTTCCTGCCCCGCTCAGGTTGCTTCCGGGCGGCTGTTGTGGCTGATATTGATATGCGGGATTCATTTGAGGATTGCTTTGTTGCTGATGATACATCTGATTGATGTTATTGATGGCACTCAGTTGTGAGGACTGATTCACCATTGATGACAGATCGGTTTGCGGAGCAACTGGCAATTGTTGCGAGTACATAGAGCTGGGTACCGGAAACTCGGCAGCCTGTTGAGCCTGCATGCCCTTGTGTTGGGCCATGGCCCTGTGGGCAGCTGTATTGCCGGCAAACATATCGCCTGCACCTCCAGCCGCCGGATAGATGGGTGACTTGTAGCGTTCGCGATAGCGTAACTTATCGAAACGCTCCAGCACAGTGGGCTTAAAGTCTGGAGCAAAATCACGAGCCATTTGCACGGCCATGTCGCAATCGACACGGGCCTGTTCGGCAGCCACATCGGCGCATTGAGCTTTGGCATTGGCTGTGGCGGTGCGCGAGACCGCTATATCGGAACGTTGCATGGCCATTTTAAGGGCCCTTTGGGCCGACGACACGGAGGCGGTAATGCGTTCCCGGAATTTGCGGGAGCGGGCTATAAACAAATGCTTCTTCTTTTGGCTGGTGATTAGGATGTTGTTCTTGTATTTGCCCTCCTCGAAGGTGCCATCACGGAAGGTGGTCACACCATAGCCGTGCTTCTTATTGTTATACCATTCACCCTCGTATTTGAGGCCATCGCTGCGTTCGGCCACACCAAAGCCACAGCGTTTATCCTTCTTCCACTCACCCATGTAGGTCTCCACGGTGGTGGGATCCAGCTGATCATCCTCCATGGTAAAGCTGGCATTAGATTCGGTGTGAACGGATCTGCAAGAGAAGAGAAGAGAACGAGAGAGAGGAAGGAGTCAGACAAAATTCAATTGAAATTTGATTTAGAAAAACATTTCCCCTACCTGGCTGTCAAATTGGATTGCTCGGATCCTGTACTAAGCCATGAGGCGGTGGACATGGTCGAGCGTATGCTGCCCGAGGCCAAAGTACCACGAGTGGCTAAATCACCAGTGCTGCGTTGCTTGCGCATTTTCAGACCCTAGAAAACAAAACACAGATAATTTTCCAATATTTTCTTCATGTTCAATACTCATTTCACATTACCGATAAGAAACCCTTTTTCCCCGTTTTGTCCGTCAAGCTATTGCGCCTTTGTGGCGTTTTGTCTGAACGAGCGGTAAGCACAAAGCCCCCTCGCACCTCTTCGCCACGTGCACTGCCCTTGGTTGTACCGGGACCGGTATTCTCTGTACTCCGTAGTGAGGCCATGGAGGCATGCACATCTTTGCGTCGATGATGTGAGGCCAAACCAAAGGGAGCCGATGTTCGTATACCATAGCCATGTCGTTTGCCTTCTTGCCACTGTCCTTGATATTTACCTGTAAATAAACAAACAGAAACGCAAACACCAACATTACACAATGTGCGTTTTAAAGTGATTGCAATAAATAACAAACAAACTCTGTGCTGTCACGACTGTCTAAAATAGCTCTATAGAGGAAATCCTAGCGCTGCACTACAACGCACTGGGAAAGCAAATGCCAGTGTTGTGTTGACAGGACCCCAGTGCATAGCTGTACCTACATACATTCAAATGCATACACAATGAAGCCAATTAGGATAGTGTGTATTTAACAAATTTACAGCAACATCAAACAATGTCGCATAACGACACAAAGTGTCCTTCAAAAGTGATAAACCAAGCAAATATACTCTCCATGGAGAATATGTGTATAGGAACATTAGAAGGAGTGTACAAATTGGCGTAAAAAAAAGAACTAAAAAAATCGTTTGGTTTAAAAGCTAACATATAAAACAATCCGGGTGTCGTATGAGTATTAATAATAGCTTTGTTGTATTAAAATCACTCATACGCTGAGATAAATTAATATAAACGTAAAAATTCTTTAAAAATAAGCATTATTATACTCTTCACCTTAGGATGGGGGTGTACTAATTTCGTCGTTCTGTTTGTAACACCTCGAAATAAGCCTCTGAGACCGCATAAAGTATATATATTCTTGATCGTCATGACATTTTAAGTCGATTTAGCCATGTCTGTCCGTCCGTCCGTCCGTCTGTCGAAAGCACGCTAACTTCCGAAGGAGTAAAGCTAGCCGCTTCAAATTTTGCATAAATACTTCTTATTATGTAGGTCGGTTGGTATTGTAAATGGGCCATATCGGTCCATGTTTTGATATAGCTGCCATGTAAAATGATCTTGGGTCTTGACTTCTTGAGCCTCTAGAGGGCGCAATTCTTGTTCGATTTGACTGAGATCTCGCATGAAGTGTTTTGGTATCACTTCCAACAACTGCGCTAAGTATGGTTCAAATCGGTTCATAACCTGACAATGCTGCCATATAACCGATCTTGGGTCTTGAGAGTGCGCAATTCTTATCCGATTTGAATGAATTTTTGCACAAAGTATTTTGTTATGATATCCAACAACTTTGCCAAGTATGGTTTAAATCGGTTCATAATCTGATATAGCTGTCATATAAACAGATCTGGGGACTTGACTTCTTGAGCTCCTAGAGGGCGCAATTCCTATCCGATTTGGCTGAAATTTTGCGTGACGTATTTTATTCTTACTCTCAACAACTGTGTCAAATAAGGTTCAAATCGGTTCATAACCTGATATAGCTGCCATATAAACCGATCTGGGATATTGACTTCTTGAGCCTCTAGAGATCGCAATTATTATCCGCTTTGCCTGCAATTTTGTACGACAGATCCTCTCATGACCATCAGCATACGTGTTTATTATGGTCTGAATCTGTCTATAGCCCGATACAGCTCCCATATAAATCGATCTTTCTATTTTACTTCTTGAGCCCCCAAAGGGCGCAATTCTTATTCGAATTGGCTGACATTTAACGCAGGTCTCCAACTTATAATATAATTGTGGTCCAAACCGGACCATATCTTGATATCGCTCTAATAGTAGAGCAAATCTTTTCTTATGTCCTTTTTTGCCTAAGAAGAGATGCCGGGAAAAGAACTCGACAAATGCGATTCATGGTGGAGGGTGTAAAAGATTCGACCAGGCCGAACTTAGCACGCTTTTACTTGTTTTATTTTCTTTTATTTTTTTATTATATTTCATTTTATTTTATTTTATTTCATATAATTTCATATCATCTCATATTATTTCATATCATTTCATATTATTTCATATCATTTCATATTATTTCATATCATTTCATATCATTTCATTTCATTTATATCATTCATTTCATTCATTTCATTCATTTCATTCATTTCATTCATTTCATTCATTTCATTCATTTCATTCATTTCATTCATTTCATTCATTTCATTCATTTCATTCATTTCAATCATTTCATTCATTTCATTCATTTCATTCATTTAATTCATTTAATTCATTTCATTCATTTCATTCATTTCATTCATTTCATTCATTTCATTCATTTCATTCATTTCATTCATTTCATTCATTTCATTCATTTCATTCATTTCATTCATTTCATATCATTTCATATCATTTCATATCATTTCATATCATTTCATATCATTTCATATCATTTCATTCATTTCATTCATTTCATTCATTTCATTCATTTCATTCATTTCATTCATTTCATTCATTTCATTCATTTCATTCATTTCATTCATTTCATTCATTTCATTCATTTCATTCATTTCATTCATTTCATTCATTTCATTCATTTCATTCATTTCATTCATTTCATTCATTTCATTCATTTCATTCATTTCATTCATTTCATTCATTTCATTCATTTCATTCATTTCGTTCATTTCATTCATTTCATTCATTTCATTTCATTTCATTCCATTTCATTCATTTCATTCATTTCATTTCATTCCATTTCATTTCATTTCATTTCATTTCATTTCATATCATTTCATATCATTTCATATCATTTCATATCATTTCATATCATTTCATATCATTTCATATCATTTCATATCATTTCATATCATTTCATATCATGTCATTCATTTCATTCCATTTCATGTCATTTTATTTTATTTTATTTTATTTTATTTTATTTTATTTTATTTTATTTTATTTTATTTTATTTTATTTTATTTTATTTTATTTTATTTTATTTTATTTTATTTTATTTTATTTTATTTTATTTTATTTTATTTTATTTTATTTTATTTTATTTTATTTTATTTTATTTTATTTTATTTTATTTTATTTTATTTTATTTTATTTTATTTTATTTTATTTTATTTTATTTTATTTTATTTTATTTTATTTTATTTTATTTTATTTTATTTTATTTTATTTTATTTTATTTTATTTTATTTTATTTTATTTTATTTTATTTTATTTTATTTTATTTTATTTTATTTTATTTTATTTTATTTTATTTTAATTTATTTTGTTTTATTTTTTTTATTATAATTTATTTTTTTTTTTTAATAACGAAAAATTTCTCGTGCCCCACTCTAATGTTTATAAATAAAAACTTTGTAACGCATTCGCTTTTTCGTTGCTGCATTAATGTTTTTGTTGTGTCCTTGAGCAAAACTGTTTTAATGGCGTTGAGCAAACTTTTCTCATGGCATAGGGATATCAAGTGGGTTATTCCCAATTTACAAACACATACATAAACATACGTCACACACACACACATGTATATAGAAACATGCGCGTGAGATTTTAACATAAAGGTAGGGTAGTAGCAATGGTAGTTTGTACTAACTAATTAACTTTTATTTAATAATGACTGCGTCAAATCGTTTGAGTTAAGCGTTAACATACATAACGAACCGGGTGTCGTATGAGTATTAATAAATGTTTAGTCTAAGCTATTAATATCACTCATACGCAGGTCATACATTGAAAGTACTCATAGCATAATAAATTTCTTCCTACTCGTATTGAAACCTTTGCACACATCAAAAAAATATAATTGAGATAATTTCCGAATTAAAGAAATGCAGCTGCAGGCACTTGTTAAGATTTTTTTCTGTTTTATTGGAAATATTTACACAGAGAGCAAATGAAAGAGCAAGAGAGAGGGAAAGAGCAGTGAAATATAGCAAAAATTAGAAATGAAACAAAAGCGGCATCATTTCACTGTGGCTTGAGAAGGCAGTTGAGGCAGTAATTGAAACAAAATGACGTCATGGTTGTTCAATAGAATTGCGTGCGATGAATACGACGAGTGAGTGTAGCTGTGCTTTTAAATATTTAATAATATAATTAAAATAATTTAAGCAAAAATATCTATAAAAATATTTAACAAATATCTACCAACAGAAAAACAGACACACGGACAGACATTTTGTATTTATGGTTGCCATGTATTTATGTATATACATTAAAATACGAATGTGCATAAGTTTTAGACATTAGTTTTTCGCAACTGCTGTTGTTGCTGTTGTTTTAATTCTTTTGTATGTCATTATGTATTGTATGTGCTGCTTTAAACCCCCGCCAACAAAACAATGTCGTTTTGATGTTTTGAATATGAGCCAAAAAAGTAAAGAAAAGTAGAAAAAAATGATCTCATGCATACTCATGATACAAGAACAACAACAAACGGACAATAGTACATGTTGAGTTCGTTTTATTTATTTTCCTTCAAACTAAGATATTAACTAAAAGGAAGACAAACGCACACACACACATACTATAAAAAAAGCATAGAGATACTAAGTCATGCTAAAATCTGGGACATATATCTAGCACTGTATGATACTCTCTTGGTATATGAAAAGCTTTTGTGCTTAAACCAAGTTTACTGTTTGATGTCGGCATGCATGTTGGGTTCAAGGTTTTCCTTAAATTTTGGGGAAAACCAACTGTGGTTTATTATTTGTATTTTATATCAACCATCCATCCATCCTCTTTGATATAAACGACTATCAACTACAAGTTAAGGTCAATGTTCCCAATTTATGATTTTTCTTTTTTTTATGTACATTTTATTGTAGCAGTAGCTATTTTAATATATTTTGCATTTTATATATGAACTCGCTGGCCTGGTGGGCTTCGCGCTGTAAATAGATTGTTGTTTAAATATTTTTAAGCTGATGCCCAAATGATCCAGACATCTAGTCCATGGGTCCTTCTCAGATCTGTTTAGTATATGTGTTATTTACTCTCAAACCCATATCATGAAAACACCGCATGTTATACAACATTTTTAAAGACCCACAGACAGGTCTTTTGCGCATAGACTTGTCGGTCCCCTAGACACTTAGTCGTAGTCCACTCCCTAAGACCCTACCTCCCCTGAGCTATAATTTGTATCGTTCTTGGCTTCTTGTCCAAGAAGTTAAATCGGGAGATCGGTTTATATGGGAGCTATATCAGGTTCTTGACCGATGTTAACCGTACTTAATCATTGGAAGTCGTAACAGAACATCATTTGCAAAATTTCTGCCAAATCGGACAAAAATTGTTGCATCCATGGGCTCAAGAAGTCAAATCGGAAGATCGGTTTATATGGGAGCTATATCCAAATCTGAACCGATATGGCCCCGATATGGCAATCCCTAACGACCTTCATCCACACTAAGTATCTGTGCAAAATTTCAAGCGGCTAACTTTACACGTTCGAGCGCTATCATGGTTTCGACAGACGGACATGGCTAGTTCGAATCAGTATTTCGAGACGATCATGGGGGTCGTAGATCAATATTTCCAGGTGTTTCAAATGGAATGTCTAGATTAGTATACCCCCATCCCATGGAGGTGGGTATAATAAGAAAACTTAAATATTTTTTACACCTTAATCAATAACAAGTAAGAGCGTGCTAAATTTGGCCGGGCCGAATCTTATATACCCTCCACCATGGCTCGCATTTGTCGAGTTCTTTGAGCGGTATCGCTTTTTAGGCAAATAGGAAATAAAGGATAAGAATTGTTATGCTGTTGGAGACATATCAAGTAATATTGGGTTGCCCAAAAAGTAATTGCGGATTTTTCATATAGTCGGCGTTGACAAATATTTTTCTGTAATTGCATTCTTTCTTCTGTCAGTTATCAGCTGTTACTTTTAGTTTGCTTTAGAAAAAAAAAATATAAAAAAGTATATTTGATTAAAGTTCATTCTAAGTTTTATTAAAAAGGCATTTACTTTCTTTTAAAAAATCCGCAATTACTTTTTGGGCAACCCAATAGTTCGATTCGGACCATAAGTGAATTGAATGTTGAAGAACATAGTAGTAGTCATTGGGTAATATTTCAGTCCATTCGGATAAGAATTGCGCCTTGTAGGGGCTCAAGAAGCATAATCGGGAGATCGGTTCATATGAGAGCTGTATCAGGCTATAGATCGATTAAGACCATATTGGACTTGTATGTTGAAGATCAACATTTCAGCAAAATCGCATAAGAATTGCAGCCTCTAGAGGCTTAGGAAGCCAAGATCTCAGATCGGTTAATATAGCAGCTATATCAGGCTATGAACCAATTTGAAACATACATGACACAGTTGTTGGAAGTAATACCAAACAAGTTCATGCTAAATTTCAGCCAAATCGTATAGGAATTGCGCCCTCTATTGGCTCAAGACCGGTTTATATGGTAGCTATATCAGGTTATAGCTCGATTTTAAAAATACTTAGGACAGTTGTTGGAAATCATAACAAAACACGTCATGCAAAAGTTCAGTCAAATCGGATGAGAATTGAGCCCTCTAGCGGCTCAAGAAGTCAATGCCCAAGATCGGTTTATATGGCAGCTATACCAGGTTATGAACAATACTTAGCACAGTTGTTGGGAATCATACCAAAACGCCATGTGCAAAATTACATCTAAATAGGATACAAATTGCGCCCTCTAAAAGCTGAAGAGATCAAGACACAGATCAGTTTGTATGACAGCTATATCAGGTTATACACCGATTTGAACCATACTTAAAACAATTGTTGGAAGTCATAACAAAACACGTCATGCAAAAGTTCAGCCAAATCGGATGAGAATTGCGCCCTCTAGCGGCTCAAGAAGTCAATACCAAAGATCGGTTTAAATGACAGCTATATCAAAACATGGACCCATTTGTCCCATTTACAATCCCAACCGAACTACACTAGTAAATAATGTTTGTGCAAAATTTCAAACGCCTAGCTTTACCCCTTCGAAAGTAAGAGTGCTTAAGAGCACCCCTTCGAAAGTAAGAGTGCTTTCGATAGACAGACGGACGGACTTTGCCAGATCGACTAATAACGTCGATACGGTTAACAATATATATACTTTATGGGGTCTTAGACTTAGTATTAGTCGCAGTTTTCATTCGATTGTCTTAAAATTTGGTACTGGCATGTTTTTCGGCCCAGAGCCTATTGAAATTGGGAAAAATCGGTTCAGATTTGGATTTAGCTCCTATATATATGTTCGTCCGATTTTGAGAAATACTGCAATAAAGTGCCCGTTTGTTAACCGATTCTCTTGAAATTTGGTAGGAAGGATTTTCTTATGACTCTCGACTTTACTAGTGAATTTCACAGAAATCGGTTCAGATTTAGATATAGCTGCCATATATGTATATCGCCCGATTCTCACTCCAAGGGTCACTACAAGCGCATTTATTGACCAATCATGCCATAATTTTGCACAACGCTTTCATCGACATCTGCCATAATGTTTGAGAAGTTTGCTCGAAATCGATTCAGATTTAGATATAGCCCCAATTTATATGTTCGTCCGATTTTGAGAAATACTGAAATAAAGCACCCATTTGTTAACCGATTCTCTCGAAATTTGGTAGGAAGGATTTTCTTAAGACTCTCGACATTACTGGTGAATTTCATAGAAATCGGTTCAGATTAAGATATAGCTCTCATATATATATATATATATATTGCCCGATTTTAACTTCTAGAGTCAAAGCATGCGCATTTATTTACTAAACTTGTCAGAATTTTGTATAACGCTTTCCTCGGCAACTACCATAATATCTGAGAAATTTGCTAGCAATCGGCTCAGAATTAGATATAGCTCCCATATATATTTTCGTCCGATTTTGAGAAATATTGCAATAAAGTGCCCATTTGTCAACCGATTCTCAAGAAATTTGGCACGAAGGACTTTCTTATGACTTTGAACATTACTGGTGAATTTCAAAGAAATCGATTCAGATTTATATATAGCTGTCCTATATGTATATCGACCGATTTTCACTCCAAGAGCCACTGCAAGCGCATTTTTTGACCAATCTTGTCAAAATTTTGTATAACGCTTTCCTCGGCAAGTACCACAATATGTGAGAATTTTGCTGGAAATTGGTTCAGAATTAGATATACTTCCCATATATATGTTCGTCGGATTTTGGGTAATTTGCGATAATGTATTTATTACAGTTCGAACATATTTGCTCGAAATTTGATACGGATGACTTAATAACCCATCTAAAAATATCCGCCGAGATCCATCAAAATTGGTTCAGAATTATATATAGCACCTACATTGTACTTTTAGAATAGGTGTAGGGTATTATCAGTGGGCACCGCCAGTTTTTTGACCTGCATTACTGGTTCTAAAATAAAAATAAAAAATTATGCGTATATCGCTGCGAGGTTGATTTGTTGCTGTCTGAATACCGGCTGAAACAAAGAATATGTGTGACTTGCCATCAACGGTACCGTAAAGGGCTGGTCATAGTTGATTTATACTCTTCTTCCAAAAATATGCCTTTTATTTAATGCCCATAATGTCCCAGCGATAAAAAAGATTCTGTTGGGGGATTTTCAGGGAGTCGGGCTATACAACATACGCTTAAAACCAAACTTGTTTGAACATTTCTACCCTGCTCTTGAGTTTTCTTTTTATATAGCGTCGACATTTTGCAAATAAATTCTGGGCTAGGAGGGTATGCTTAAGTAACTATCATTTGATACTCAAATTACCCCAATCGGAGTACATGTCCTGTAAGGAAAATTTTCAGAAGGTGAGTCCTTTCTTTTACACTTGGTGCAACATTTTTATATCAGATTCGTAATCTATTCTTATATTGGGTTGCCCAAAAAGTAATTGCGGATTTTTTAAAAGAAAGTAAATGCATTTTTAATAAAACTTAGAATAAACTTTAATGAAATATACTTTTTTTACACTTTTTTTCTAAAGCAAGCTAAAAGTAACAGCTGATAACTGACAGAAGAAAGAATGCAATTACAGAGTCACAAGCTGTGAAAAAATTTGTCAACGCCGACTATATGAAAAATCCGCAATTACTTTTTGGGCAACCTAATATATAGTTCATTTGATACCCACACCAGTTTTCCGATTTAATATCTTTAACCTCTATAGAGCCCTTGTTTATATACGAATTAAGGTCCTTGCCAAGATAATTCATTGCTTTTGTATCAATCCATTTCAATTATAACTTACCTCCATCGGCATACGATTCACAACCATAGCCATCTTGGTAGCCCAAATTCCAGGTACCTTCATAACGGGCCGTCGACACAGTGCTCTCTCGTACACCATAACGACCCTTGTGACCTTCTTTGGACCATTCGCCGCGATAAATTTGACGACCCACTTGTTCGACACCTAAGCCATGGCGACGACCATTTTGCCATTGGCCCTCGTAGTGGGAACCGCTGTTGAAAAAAGAAAACAATGGGGGAAATTTTCAGTGACATGAAATAGGAAAATTTTTTCAATAATAAAAAAATTAAGTAATTTATATTTATATCAAAAATAATTTTATAATTATTTGTTTTTATACCCACCACTGAAATAAAAAATATTTCAGATCATCTTGAAATTCTAAGATGGTTAAAGGATGTCGGTGTGTCTGTCCGTCTGTCGTAATCACTCTACAGCATTCATAAATGAAGACATTGAGCTGAAATTATGCGCAGATCTGTATTTTTTACCACGCTGCTTAAGTTTTTGGAGGTCACCGTAGCGCAGAGGTTAGAATGTCCGCCTATGATGCTGAACGCCTGGGTTCGAATCCTGGCGAGACCATCAGAAAAAATTTTCAGCAGTGGTTTTCCCCTCCTAATGCTGGCAACATTTGTGAGGTACTATGCCATGTAAAAATTCTCTCCAAAGAGGTGTCGCACTGCGGCACGCCGTTCGGACTCGGTTATTAAAAGGAGGCCCCTTATCGTTGAGCTTAAACTTGAATCGGACTGCACTCATTAATATGTGAAAAGTTTGCCCCTGTTCCTTAGTGGAATGTTCATGGGCAAAATTTGCAATTTGCATTTGGTTAAGTTCTTGAACTGGCCAAATCGGATCATATTTGGATATCGCTGTCATATATATATAAGGATCATATACTTATAAGGATCTTTCACCTATAAAATATGCATTTAATGCCCGATTTCGCTGAAATTTGAAAGAGTAGAATGAACGGAGAATGATTCAGCTCGGACCATATTTGGATATATTGGGTTGCCCAAAAAGTAATTGCGGATTTTTTAAAAGAAAGTAAATGCATTTTTAATAAAACTTAGAATGAACTTTAATCAAATATACTTTTTTTACACTTTTTTTCTAAAGCAAGGTAAAAGTAACAGCTGATAACTGACAGAAGAAAGAATGCAATTACAGAGTCACAAGCTGTGAAAAAATTTGTCAACGCCGACTATATGAAAAATCCGCAATTACTTTTTGGGCAACCCAATAGCTGTCATATAAATCGATCTGCGGATTAAGGGACTTAAGCCCATAAAAGGCGCATTTACCACTGTATTTTTCTTGAAACTTGACACAGTGAGTTGAAGAAGGCCACTCGTTGTCTGAACCATGTATGCACCCACATCAGACCACACTTGGATAGCTGCCTTTTGGACCGATCTATCGACTTAGGGTTTTAAAAGTACTATCTATTATCCCATTTTGCTTAAATTTGGCTCTGTGAGTTGAATTACGCTACCCCATGTTCGAACCGAGTATAGTTAACATCAGAACTTATTTAGATATAGCTTCTACATAGACCGATTAAAGGTCTTAAGCATACAAAAAGGGCATTTAGTACCCGATTTGGCTTGAATTTGGAACAATCAGTTGCGGGAAGCCAGCCGATATTCGAACCAATTTTGCTCCACATTAGACTTTATATGGTCTAGTCCGTTGCCGTAGACTAGTTGGGTTCTAGTCCTGCCAAAACATCAGAAAAAATTTTCTGCAGTGCCAATCCCCTCCTATCGCTGGCGACATTTGTGAGGAACTATACCATTTGAAGAAATGGTACGGCAGCCATGTAAAAACTTCTCCCAAAGAGGTGTAGCTCTGCGGCACGCCGTCCAAAAACCCAGCTGTAAAAAGGAGGCCCTTGAACTTGAATCGGAAAGCACTCATTGATGTGTGAGAAGTTTGCCCCTGTTCCTTAACATTCACAGGTCCAAAGGTTTTTATGTACGTTGTCATCTGAAACCCACCCGGGAGGGTTGGAAGAAACTGTCATATATTTCCCAAAATTTTATACTCGTGGAAAGTAAAACTGAAGAAGACAGCAAAAAACAACATCCCTTCCAACCATTCCCCTCCCCCCCCAAACTAATAGGTTAAAAAAATAAAGCGTGCTAAGTTCGGCAGGGCCGAATCTTGGGGAATGGGTTATGCCCTAAATACATGATCCTACATTTGGATATCAAATTCGTATTCTACTTCCAAATACCTTTATTTGAGTCCCATATCGCGATAGTCAGTAAAACTTGCTGTTTGTGGGGTATTTTCGGAAAGGGGTAGACCCCCAGAAAATTGGTCCAGAAAGTGAGTATCAATTCTTGCTCTACCCCCAATAGCTTTCATTTAAGCTCCACATTGACATGGTCGGTAAATATGCCCGATTTAGGGGGGTTTTGGGGATTGGGGTGGTTCCCGGAAAATATGTCAGCAGCGTGCTCTATTCTCATATTTCTATATATCATTTATTTGAACCCCATATTGCCATTGGCCTCAAAATTGGATATCAAATTCGTTTTCTAATCTCATTTAAACTCTTTATTGCAAGAGTCAGCAATTATGTCCGGTTTGGGGTATTGGCCCTAAAAACTATAAATATTTAGTTCCACTCTCTTTTAGACCCAAATTGTCTTGATGAGTAAATACTTCCTATTTGGTGGTTGTTATAGTTGTGGGACGTCCCTAGACAGTTGGTCCCT
This sequence comes from Stomoxys calcitrans, assembly GCF_963082655.1. Lineage (NCBI taxonomy): Eukaryota > Metazoa > Arthropoda > Insecta > Diptera > Muscidae > Stomoxys > Stomoxys calcitrans. The sequence continues at coordinate 178,198,218 of NC_081554.1, forward strand.
AATGTTGATATCAGATACGTGGTCTACTTGAAAATACCTTTAATTTGAGCCCCATATTTCCATAGTCGGCGAACATGCCCGGCTTGGGGAGTGTTTTGGGGGATGGGCGGCCACTCAGTGAGTTGGTCTTGAAAATATATATCGGATTCGTGTTCTACTCTAAAAAAAACCCTCTTATTTGAGCCTCATATAGCAATAGTCAGCAAAAACTTCCTAATTGGGTGGTGTTGTGGGGGTGGGGTGACCCCATAGACACTTTTCCCGAATATTAATATCAGATTCGTGCTTTACTCCCATAGACCTTTCATTTGAGCCCCATATGGCTATGGTCGTAAATTTGTCCCCTTTGGGGGATGTTTTTGGGGAGAAGCGGCCCCCAATCAATTGGTACCATATTTGGATATCAGGTTCGTATTCCACATTCAAATACCTTTTATTTAAGCCATATTCCCATGGTCAGTAAATAAGTCCTGTTTGGGGGTGTTTTGGGAAAGGGGTGGACCCCCAGAAACGTGGTCCCACGTTTGGATAGCAGATTCGTATTCTACTCGCAAATACCTTTCATTTGAGTCCCATATTGCCATGGTCGGTAAATATGGCCGATTTAGGTGTGTTTTTGGGCTTGGGGTGGTCCCCCTAGCACTTGGTCCGACATTTGGATATCAGATACGTTTTCTTATCCTAAATACCTTTCATTTGAGTCCCATATTGTCGTGATTGGTCTAAATATATGTTTAGTAGTTTTTAGGGTGGGGAAGCCCCCCTAGGAACCCCATCAGAAATTTGGATATCAAATTTTTATATTTAAGGTACTATATGAGAGCACACCAAATTTCGCTTAAATTGCACCACCCATCTCCGAGATCTGGCGTTTCTGAAAATTAGGGTAAGGGGGAGGGTCCGCTCCCCTTTCAGATATCAAAAAATGTAGTACCCTATTTTTACCACGGGCTCATTGTGCACCATCTGTGAAAATTTCAACGAAATCGGTTCAGCCGTTGCTGAGTCTATAAGGAACACACAAACATACAAACAAACAAACAAACAAAAATTGATTTTTATATATAAGATTATTACCCACCACCGTAAGAAAGGGGGTATATTCATTTAGTAATTCCGTTTGAAACACATCGAAATATAAATTGTCGACCCTACAACGTATATATATTTCGGATCGTCGTAAAATTCTAAAACGATTTAACGATGTCCGTGTGTCTGCCCGTCCCTCTGTTGTAATCACTCTACAGCCTTCAAAAATTGAGATATTGAGCTGAAATTTGGCACACATACATCTTTTGGACCATATTTGGATGTAGCTGCTATATTGACCGATCTGTCGACAAAAGCTCTAATGCCCATAAATGCTTTACTTTTCATCCGATTTCACTGAAATTTGACCCGAAATCTGACCTAAATATGGTTCCGATCGGACTATATTTAGATGTAGCTGCCTTATAGACTGATCTCCCGATAAGGGGACTGAAGCCCATAAAAGCTTTATTTATTACCCGATTTCGCTGAAATTTAAAATAGTGAGTTGTTTTAAGCCTCCCGACATCCGACTCAAATATGGTTCAGATCGGTTTATAATTGGATACATCTGCCAAAAATACCAATGTTTTGTTCTAGAAAATTGAACAGTGACATATATATTAGACCACTCAATATCCATGCCGAATTTGGGTGCTTAAGTTATCCAATTTTCACCGGTTTGTGACGAAATGGGGTTTACATACATACCCGAGGTGGTGGGTATCCAAAGTTCATCCCGGCCGAACTTAATGCCTTTTTACTTGTTTTATTTTATTTTATTTAATTTTTCTTTTCATTTTATTAATTTTTTCTTTTCATTTTTTATTTTATTTTATTTTTTTTTTTTCATTTCATTTTATTTTACTTTACTTTATTTTATATTATTTTATTTATATTTTATGTTATTTTATTTTATTTTATTTTATTTCATTTTATTTTATTTTTTATTTTATTTTATTTCATTTTATTTTATTTTTATTTTATTTCATTTCATTTCATTTAATTTTATTTAATTTTATTTTATTTTATTTTATTTTATTTTATTTTATTTTATTTTATTTTATTTTATTTTATTTTATTTTATTTTATTTTATTTTATTTTATTTTATTTTATTTTATTTTATTTTATTTTATTTTATTTTATTTTATTTTATTTTATTTTATTTTATTTTATTTTATTTTATTTTATTTATTTTATTTTTTTTTATTCATTTTATTTTTTTTTATTTTATTTTATTTTATTTTATTTTTTTTATATATTTTATATATATATTTTATATTATTTTTGTATTATTTTATTTTATTTCACTTCGTTTTATTTTATTTTATGTTATTTTTATTTTATTTTATTTTATTTTATTTTATTTTATTTTATTTTATTTTATTTTATTTTATTTTATTTTATTTTATTTTATTTTATTTTATTTTATTTTATTTTATTTTATTTTATTTTATTTTATTTTATTTTATTTTATTTTATTCTATTTTATTTTATTTTATTTTATTTTATTTTATTTTATTTTATTTTATTTTATTTTATTTTATTTTATCTTATTTTATTTTTTTTATTTCATTTTATTTTATTTTTATTTTATTTTGTTTTTATTTTATTTTTATTTTATTTTATTTTATTTTATTTTATTTTATTTTATTTTATTTATTTTATTTTATATTTTTTATTCATTTTATTTTTTTTTATTTTTTTATTTTATTTTTATTTTATTTTATATTATTTTTGTATTATTTTATTTTATTTCACTTCGTTTTATTTTATTTTATGTTATTTTTATTTTATTTTATTTTATTTTATTATTATTTTTTTATTTTTATTTTATTTTATTTTATTTTATTTTTATATTATTTTATTTTGTTTTATTTTATTTATATTTTTTACTTTATTTTATTTTACTTTATTTTTTTATTTTATTTTTATTTTTATTTTATTTTATTTTATTTTATTTTATTTTATTTTATTTTATTTTATTTTATTTTATTTTATTTTATTTTATTTTATTTTATTTTATTTTTATTTTTATTTTATTTCATTTTATTTTTATATTATTTTATATTATTTTATTTTATTTTATTTTATTTTATTTTTTTATATTTTATTTTATTTTATTTTATTATATTTTATTTTATTTTATTTTATTTTATTTTATTTTATTTTATTTTATTTTATTTTATTTTATTTTATTTTATTTTATTTTATTTTATTTTATTTTATTTTATTTTATTTTACTGTACTTTATTTTATGTTATTTTATTTTATTTTTTTATTTTATTTTATTTTATTTTATTTTATTTTATTTTATTTTATTTTATTTTATTTTATTTTATTTTATTTTATTTTATTTTATTTTATTTTATTTTATTTTATTTTATTTTATTTTATTTTATTTTATTTTATTTTATTTTATTTTATTTTATTTTATTTTATTTTATTTTATTTTATGTTATTTTATTTTATTTTGTTTTATTTTATGTTATTTTTTATTTTATTTTATTTCATTTTCCTAATTTTGTTAAATTTCCTTAAATATTTGAACATAAAAATTTGTTACTCACCTTGGCCACAAATACGCTCCAGACACTTCAAAGCCATAATTCCAGGCACCGGCATAGGCACCCTGATGTTTGGGCCCCGTACACACGCCATGTCCATGGGCTTTGCCCTCATCCCAGCCACCGCAATAGGTGCCGCCATCTTCAAAATCAAAACGGCCACCACTTACAGTTGCTCTCTTGCCGGCATTTTGATTGTTGGCATTGTTGTAGGCATTGGCAGCATCTGCTCCCAGACCAATACCCCCATTTGCCTGCTGCTGTTGATGTGTGGGATCAGCTTGTTGCATGACCTATGCTTCCCTTCGCTATTTGATGTTTTGCTGTTGTTTGATGTTTTTTGTTTTTTTTTTGTTGTTGTGGTTTTAATTTCAAAATTTGTTTCAATTGTAGATTATAATCGTAAGAGGATCCTTGGGTCCTTGGGATCTTTGGGTTCTCTGGAATACTTTAGTCTTTTATGTTTTCGACAATTTTTCATTGACTTGTTCAGTTGCAATATATCTTGTATGTTATCTACGTCTATAATGCTGGGGGGCATTTGAGATAGCTACTCGTTGGCGTTTGATTCCTCTGTTTTGGCTGCGAGCGTGTGAGCGTAGTAGGGCTATATGGCTTAGATTTTGGGGCTATGTGAGATGGAATTTCATAAAAATGATGTTGTATTCTAAATGATCTGCCTTTGCTCTCCTTGTTTCAGTTGGTTTCGTTAGAAAAATCTCTTAATCGTTTTGCTTGTTTTCTTTTAACTTTATATTTAATATTTTTTCTTATATATATTTGTTTTTGTTTTTTGTTTTTTATATATGTATACAATTGGCTTATAGATGTATGCACTTTTTATTGCTGATTTTATGTGTGGTTATTTAAACTTTGATACTTTCTTGTATGCTTCTCTTTGGTTTTATTGGTTTTTATTTTTTGTTTTTTTATTTAGTCGATGTTTCTTAACCTTTGCATTTGACGCTTGATTTTCACTGTAACGCGAACAATTTTTAAAAATTGATTTGTACGGCATTCTATGCGCGGCGCTTCCTTAATTCAGTTATTATTGTGTCGGTGTGTCCTCGCTCTCTTTCTTGCTCGATTTCGCTCTCTTGCTTTCCTCTCTTTTTCGTTGTAGTAGGGGAGTGAGTTTTGTGTGGGGGTATTGTTTTTGTTTATTTCCTTTCGACCATACGTATTGCTGGGGACACAATAGTTGTAAAGAAAAATTCTAACTGCGGCTTGCAATTCTCGTCGTCTTCATCATGCGCATGGACATCGTCATCATTATCCTCAACATTGTCATCAATGTAAATTATGACTGGAATGACACAATTTTATTTGGTTTTCAATTACTTTTGGCTATGGGTTTCTTTTTGTGGTTTTTGTTTTTGTTCGTCTTTACACTTAGGTTACTTTGTAATGCACCGGAAGAACTAAAGCTAAAGGGAAATACATGGATTTCGTATAGTTTCCGTGTGTAAGTGTGCCTCAGATGATTGAGTGTGCGTATGCTTTTATTTGTGTGGGCAGTAGTATGTGTGTGTGCGCGTGGATATTTTATAGCTATTTCTTAACTTAATCAATCGCTGTGTGTGTGGGGGGGGGGGGGCGGGGTTGTATGTTAGACCGGCAGACTACAGGAGACGGAAGTCAGTTAGGAAGGAAGTGAGAAAATGGGTTAACGCAAACATTCACTTTTTATTATTTCTTTTTTCAACATTCATTCATTCATTCACTTTCAGAGGCTAGGTCAAATGGTCACCATTAAGACAGGCAAAAAATACTACAAACATTATTGTATCTCTATGGAATAGAGCAAAACCAATGAACCGACGGAAAGACGGACAGACGGAATTGCCAAATAGCAACCCAGACTGCGTGTTGTACAATGATTCACCTTTTAAACTATCAAAACTTGCACGTCAAGCGCTATTTTCGATTGAGAGCCTTAGAAGAAAAACAGAAGAAAAACACTTTGATTCATGAAATAAGGTAAACAAAATACAATTTAAATTCGTTTCGTATGACTCAAAAATTTAATTTTATTCATAAATAAAAACAAGTAAAAGCGTGCTAAGTTCGGCCGGGCCGAATCTTATATACCCTTCACCATGGATGGCATTTGTCGAGTTCTTTTCCCGGCATCTCTTCTTAGGCAAAAAAAGGATATAAGAAAAGATTTGCTCTGCTATTAGAGCGATATCAAGATATGGTCCGGTTTGGACCACAATTAAATTATATGTTGGAGACCTGTGTAAATGTCAGCCAATTCGTATAAGAATTGCGCCCTTTAGGGGCTCAAGAAGTAAAATAGGGAGACCGGTTTATATGGGAGCTGTATCAGGCTATAGGCCGATTCAGACCATATTTGACACGTATGTTGAAGGTCATGGGAGAAGCCGTTGCATAAAATTTTAGTCAAATCGGATAAGAATGGCGCCCTCTAGAGGCTCAAGAAGTCAAGATTTCAGATCGGTTTATATGACAGCTAAATCAGGTTATGTATCGATTTAGACCACACTTGACACAGTTGTTGAAAGTCATAAAGAAACACTTCATGCCAAATTTCAGTCTAATCGGATAGTAATTGCGCCCTCTAGTGGCTCAAGAAAGCAAGATTCAAGATCGGTTTATATGACAGTTACATCAGGTTATGGACCGATTTGAGCCATACTTAGCCCGCTAGTTGGAAATCATAACGAAACGTGTCGTACAAAATTTCAGCCAAATCGGATAAATATTGCGCCCTCTAGAGGCTCAAGAAGTCAAGACCCCAGATCGGTTTATATGGCAGCTATATCAGGTTATGTACTGATTTGAACCCTACTTAGCACAGGTGTTGAAAATCTTAACGAAACATGTAGTGCAAAATTTCAGCCAAATCGGATAAAAATTGCGCCCTCTACAGGCTCAAGAAATCAAGACCCCACATCGGTTTATATGGCAGCCATATCAGGTTATGTACCGATTTCAACCATACTTAGCACAGTTGTTGAAAATCAAAACAAAACATCTCGTGCAAAGTTTCAGCCAAAATGGATGCGAATCGCTCTCTCTAGTAGGTCAAGAAATCAAGATCCAAGATCGGTTTATATGGCAGCTATATCAGGTTATGGACGGATATGGTCCATTTACAATACTAACCGACGTACACTAATAGTCAGTATTTGTGCAAAATTTCAAGCGGCTAGCTTTACTCCTTCAAAAGTTAGCATGCTTTCGACAGATAGACGGACGGACAGACGAACAGACGGACGGACAGACGGACGCACAGATGGACGGACAGACGGACGGACGGACAGACGGATGGACAGATGGACGGATAGACGGACGGACGGACGGACGGACAGGCGGACAGACGGACAGACAGACAGACAGACGGACAGACAGTCGGACAGACAGACGGACAAACAGACTGACGGACGTGTATGGCTAGATCGTCTAAAAATTACATGCCGATCAAGAACATATATACTCTATGGGGTCTTAGATGGATATTTCGAGAAGTTACAAACAGAATGACGAAATTAGTATACCCCCATCCTATGGTGGAGGGTATAAAAAGAGTTTCGTCCAATTAACAAAATAAGATGAACAGAGCAAATGGGCAATGTTCGCTTAATTGTTTTGTTCTACCCACCCCCATTGGACGGGGTCTACATTAATTTTGCCTTTCGTTTGCCACACATCACAATATCCATTTTTATACCCACCACCGAAGGATGGGGGTATATTCATTTTGTCATTCCGTTTGCAACACATCGAAATATCCATTTCCGACCCTATAAAGTATATATATTCTTGATCAGCGTAAAAATCTAAGACGATCTAGACATGTCCGTCCGTCTGTCCGTCTGTCTGTTGAAATCACGCTACAGTCTTTAAAAATAGAGATATTGAGCTGAAATTTTGCATAGATTCTTTTTTTGTCCATAAGCAGGTTAAGTTCGAAGATGGGCTATATCGGACTATATCTCGATATAGCTATATCGGACTATATCTTGATATAGCCCCCATATAGACCGATCCGCCGATTTAGGGTCTTAGGCCCATAAAAGCCACATTTATTATCAGATTTTTTTGAAATTTGGGGTAGTGAGTTGTGTTAGGCCCTTCGACATCCTTCGTCAATTTGTCCAAGATCGGTCCAGATTTGGATATAGCTGCCATATAGACCGATCCTCAGAATTAGGGTCTTAGGCCCATAAAAGCCACATTTATTATCCGATTTTGTTGAAATTTGGGACAGTGAGTTGTGTTAGGCCCTTCGACGTCCTTCGTCAATTTGGCCCAGCTCGGTTCAGATTTGGATATAGCTGCCATAAAGACCGATCCTCCGATTTAGGGTCTTAGGCCCACAAAAGCCACATTTATTATCCGATTTTGATGAAATTCGGGACAGTGAATTGTGTAAGGCCCATCGACATCCTTCGTTAATTTAACTCAAATCGGTCCAAATTTGGATATAGCTGCCATATAGATCGATCCTCCGATTTATGGTGTAAGGCCCATAAAAGCCACATTCATTATCCGATTTTGCTGAAATTTGGGACAGTGAGTTGTGTTAGGCCCTTTGACATCTGTCTTCAATTTGGTCCAGATAGGTTCAGATTTGGATATAGCTGCCATATAGACCGATTTCTTGATTTATGGTTTTGGGCCCATAAAATGCTCATTTATTATCTGATGTCGCCGAAATTTGGAACAGTGAGTTAAGTTAAGCCCCTTGACATACTTCTGCAATATCGGAACATATTTCGATATAGCTGCTATGGGGCGAAAGGTATGCATTTTTCACCGGATTTTGACAAAAGGTGTTTTACATATATACCCGAGGTGGTGGGTATCCAAAGTTCGGTCCGGATGAACTTAACGCCTTTTTACTTGTTGAATCTACATTGTATACATATACCTAATCATTGTACAATTCCTAGTCGATTTAGTGCCTATCCGTTCGTCTGGCTGTCTGTTGAGTAGCTATTACTTCACAACCTTTGTATATTTGAATGTATCTGCTGCTTTATAGACCAATATCCCGATTTAATTTTTGAGCTCATTGGATGTAAACAACTGGCTTCGCTAATATTTGGAAGAAAGTTTTGTTATAAGAAACAAGTAAAAGCGTGGATCGCATTTGCCATTTTGCCCCATGGATCGCATTTGCCATTTTGCCCCATGGATCGCATTTGCCAAGTTTTTTACCCGTATCTCTTCATAGACAAACAATGGCTAATGGATAAGAATTACTATGCTGTTGGATTCAGGGCTGCGGAGTCGGAGTCGAGCAATTTTCTCTGGAGTCGGAATCGAACAAATTACCTCGACTCCTACCCCAGACAAAATAAAAAAAATTGTTTCAAAAAAAAAAAATATTATATTAAAAAAACAAAGAAATCCACAAAAATTAGTCTATAGAAACAAATTATTTGAAATTTTGTCTTAAGCAATATTTCATTACAATTTTTTTCATTGAAATTTTACCTTTAGAAAAACTTCATTAAAGTAATGTCTTCAGAGAACATGTAAAAACCGTGTTAAGTTCAGACGTGGCCACTATGCATATGTTATTCATCCTATGTGTTTATAACTTATTTTTTGTGTTTTGTTAACCGCTTCTTTCAAAATTCGACAGGAAGGATTTTCTTACGACTCTCGACATTACTGGTTAATTTCATGGAAATCGATTGAGATTTAGATATCGCTCTCATATATGCGGTGCAAGCGCGGTTCCGAATTAGATATAGCTCCCATATATATGTTCGTCAGATTTTGGGTAATTTGCAATAACGTTGTCATTCGTCAACGGTATTTATTACAGTTTGAACATATTTTCTCGCCGAGGTCCATCAAAATTAGTTCAGAATCGGATATACAATGGGTCCCACATTGTACTTATAGGTTTGGTGTAGGTATTATACATCTCCCGACTTTTGCCCTTCCTTTTTTTTCTTAGAAAAACACGCTAGAATTTTTGAAAATGAGATTTAAAAGAAAATTTGGAAGAAAATTCATCCAAATATACTTTTAACAATTTAATAAAAAAAATGTTTTGAAATTTTTTCTCATATCATATTTCCTCAAAAATTTACTTTCACAAAATTTTTAGAATTTTTTTATTAAAGCAAACAAGGCACAAAATGTTGATAAATCTTAAGGGAACTGGTTTTCAGTTACTTAGGACATTTAAGTCGATTTCTTTTTATGACATTGTTATGCATTTCTATCGAAATTCTAATAAATATAAATAAATTGTGATGTTTTAATGTACACATCACATTTAAATACTATTTATAATACCTTCGAAAGACGCCTTTTCGCATTTCAATTGTCTTAACTAAACAACTATAAATAAACCAATTTGTGAGGGCAAAAGAAAAAAACATCACAACTCTTACGATAAGATCCCTTTCAATAGATATTGGGTAAACGATATACATCTGTATAGAAAATAACTTCCCACAAACGGTTTCCAGTTATCCTACAGAGAATAAATCCCAAGGAATTTCATACGAAAAAAACACCTGTTACTCTGTCTTTGTCAATAGCTTGTATTTTGGGTCAGTTTCTTTAGAGCGTTCATTTGCCCTGGTGATAATGTTCCAATTTCTAGTGGCATGCCTGTGCCCAGACAACAGCATATATAAATATGTATGAATATTAGGGTGGAACTGAGATTGTGGGATAGGAAAAACATGTATAAAATACAAAAATTAGTAAAAACGTGCAAAGTTCGGCCGGGCCAAATCTTATATACCCTCCGCCATGGATCGCATTTGTCGAGTTCCTTTCCGGCATCTCCTCTTAGGCAAAACAAGTAAGAAGGCGTTAAGTTCGGCCGGGCCGAACTTTGGATACCCACCACCTCGGGTATATATGTGAACCACATTTCGTCAAAATACAGTGAAAAATGCATACCTTATACCCCATAGCAGCTCTATATATATCATCCGATTTAGACCAAATGCTTATAAGTAAAAGTCATTGTTCAACCGAGAGAACGGTCTATATGGCAGCTATATCCAAATCTGGACCGATCTGAGCCAAATTGAAGACAAATATCGAAGGGCCCAACACAAGTCATTGTCCCAAATTTCGGCGACATCGGACAATAAATGCGCTTTTATGGGCCCAAAACCTTAAATCGAGAGATCGGTCTATATGGCAGCTATATCCAAATCTGAACCGATCAGGGTCAAATTGAAGAAAGATGTCGAAGGGCCTAAGGAAAATCACTGTCCCAAATTTCAGCAAAATCGTATAATAAATGTGGCTTTTATGGGCCTAAGACCATAAATCGGAGGATCGGTCTATATGGCAGCTATATCCAAATCTATACCGATCTGGGCCAAATTGACGAAGGATGTCGAAGGGCTAAACGCAACTCACTGTCCCAAATTTCAGCAAAATCGGATAATAAATGTGGCTTTTATGGGCCTAAGACCATAAATTGGAGGATCGGTCTATATAGCAGCTATATCCAAATTTGGACCGATCTGAACCAAATTAACGGAGGATGTCGAAGGGCCTAATACAACTCACTGTCCAAAATTTCAGCAAAATCGGATAATAAATGTGGCTTTTATGGGCCTAAGACCATAAATCGGAGGATCGGTCTATATGGCAGCTATATCCAAATTTGGACCGATCTAAGCCAAATTGACGAAGGATGTCGACTGGCCTAACGCAACTCACTGTCTCAAATTTCAGCAAAATCGGATAATAAATATGACTTTTATGGGCCTAAGACCATAAATCGGAGGACCGGTCTATATGGCAGCTATATCCAAATCTGGACCGATCTGAGCCAAATTGACGAAGAATGTTGAAGAGCCTAACACAACTCACTGCGCCAAATTTCATCCAAATCGGATATAAAATGTGGCTTTTATGGTCCTAAGACCCTAAATCTGAGGATCGGTCTATATGGCACCTATATCCAAATTTGGACCGATCTGAGCCAAATTGACGAAGGATGTCGAAGGGCCCAACGCAACTCACTGTCCCAAATTTCAGCAAAATCGGATAATAAATGTGGCTTTTATGGGCCTAAGACCCTAAATCGGCGGATCGGTCTATATGGGGGCTATATCCAGATATAGTCCGATATAGCCCATCTTCGAACTTAACCTGCTTATGGACAAAAAAAGAATCTGTGCAAAATTTCAGCTCAATATCTCAATTTTTAAAGACTGTAGCGTGAT